>NC_025999.2:0-55000 GCF_000442705.2 Elaeis guineensis
AGGCTTCGACCAACATGGCCGATCGTCGATCGCCGAATCAACGGCTGGATCATCGATCGCCGAAATCGACGGCCTCGGCCTCTGAAGGCAAAAGGCTCCGACCAACATGGCCGATCGTCGATCGCCGAATCAATGGCTCGATCATCGATCGCCGAACCGACGGCCTCCGCCTCTGAAGGCAAAAGGCTCCGACCAACATGGCCGATCGTCGATCGCCGAATCAACGGCTCGATCACTGATCGCCGAACCGACGGCCTCGCCTCTGAAGGCAAAAGGCTTCGACCAACATGGCCGATCGTCGATCGCCGAATCAACGGCTGGATCATCGATCGCCGAAATCGACGGCCTCGGCCTCTGAAGGCAAAAGGCTCCGACCAACATGGCCGATCGTCGATCGCCGAATCAACGGCTCGATCACTGATCGCCGAACCGACGGCCTCGCCTCTGAAGGCAAAAGGCTTCGACCAACATGGCCGATCGTCGATCGCCGAATCAACGGCTGGATCATCGATCGCCGAAATCGACGGCCTCGGCCTCTGAAGGCAAAGGGCTTCGACTAATGCGGCTGGCTAACTTGCCGACTTAGCTTCGACTAAGAAGGGCAAAACGCCAAGATGACCGCAGTCGCATTCGCGACATACCGATCTGGTCACGACCGATCGAAGGATATTCGGCTTGCCACCGTTTATCATACATCCCGACGCATACGTCCGACCAAGGACTGGACAATGGATATTCGACTTGCCATCGTCATCCTATCCGAATACGTCGGATGCTACTCGACTATCAGATTCTGCAGAATGATCGTGTCGACGAGCAACGTTCGGAGGTTGGCTGACCTCCGACCCGACGTGCATGCTCGACCTACAGTCGGGACGACCGATATTGGATCGTTCGTTGATGTGATCGCCAGAGTCGGGGCAGGAAAAGACGGAACACCACTCCTTTCGTCCGAAGCCGTCGCCCACGTGTTCACGCGAGCCAACACGACATCGGGCTCAGGAGTGGAGGGGGGCAACTGTTGGGGAATCCCCACCGATCGACTTACGGTCGAAGGGGCCGACCGACCGACTGGCCGACTCCGACGGCCGACCGACCGACTGGCCAACCCCGACGGACGACTCTGACTGGCCGACCCCAACGGACGACTCCGACTGGCCGACCCCGACGGACGACTCCGACGGCCGACTGACCGACTGGCCGACCCCGACGGACGACTCCGACTGGCCGACCCCGACGGACGACTCCGACGGCCGACTCCGACGGCCGACCGACCGACTGGCCGACCCCGACGGACGACTCTGACTGGCCGACCCCGACGGACGACTCCGACTGGCCGATCCCGACGGCCGACTCCGGCTGGCGGCCCGACCGACCGACCGACTATCGGAGGGCCCGACCGACTGGCGGTCCGACCGACCGACCGACTATCGGAGGGCCCGACCGGCTGGCAGCCCGACCGACTAACCAGCGGCCCGACGGACGACTCTGACTGGCCGATCGTAGGTCGGGCGACAGGCCGACGGACGCCATCAGCGGCTAACTGCGGCCATTCCACGGTCCATTCCCGACCGACTAAATCCAGAGGTCCGGTAGCCGACCCACATGAAGCCCGCCGACCGACGGAGGAGTCCGACGCCACTCTGCTGGCCACCGACCTTGGGTCGGCCGACTCCACCAACCACCGTACGGCCGCCAGATGTTGTCAGCTCTGACACGGACATGCGGCACAGTTACCTAGGGGCATTGTCCCGCCGAGAGCCGGGTCAACCCTGGTGATTAGACGGCTACACGGCGACATGACGTTTTCACGGCGGCTCTGACAGCCTACAGTGAGTTGACAGTTCCTCACTTGTCCGCGCCATTAATGATGGCGCCATACCTTGCTCTACTATATATACCGGGGAAGGCAACAATGCAAGGGATCGATCCGCCCGTCTCTCCCACATACGCAGGCTCGCTCTTCTCTCTCTCCCCCTCTCTCTCTTTCTCAGAGCTCTCTGTCTGCATTTCACTGTTGCCCAGTCACCTCTCTGACTTGACCGTCGGAGGGTCCCCGCCGGAGCCGCCTCCGGTCAGTGCGGACTTTCTTTTGCAGGTGCACGCTTCCCGGCGATCGGGCGACGAGGCGATTGGCCGCAACATATATGATACCTGATGGTAAGATCTGTCAGTTTACAAAACGCATTCATTTTATGAGCTCTAAGATAAGATAGCGTCACATCATGGCCCGGCCTCATCTAGAATAGCTTCAGGCCTCAGCCAGAGGCCACAAGCCAGACTTGCCTGCCACTCTCTTGGGGATGATCCAATCATCCTCGCAAAAGTAGCCAGCGGTTAGAGCCTAATCTCTGAATTTGTATTCATCTATAAAGGGGATTGAAGATATGTGCCTAGAGAGCCCAACGACGGAGGCGTTCATATAGAGCAGAATGAGCAGTTAACAGTGAGCGGAGGCTAGGAGCGTTGAAAGCGTGTATTTCTGAAGATTTGCAAGCAATTGTGGGTGGGAAACAGTCATTAACCCGCTGCATATTCCAAGCACCATGTCCCGAACAAAGTGATTAGCAGTTGGAAACTGGGAGAGAAGATCCATTTCTATAGTAATGGGTATTCTGTCAATGAGAACCGTTCCAGAAGGATCCAGAATTGTATTGGCAGAAGTTGAATTTTTTTATTTTTATTAAAGTCTTGAAAATCTCTTAATATAATATTACTAGTTTATCTTTGTTGGGCAATCGGACCTGATCCTCCCGATTTACATTCGGCCATCCGAATATGTATCAGTATCCTATGGAAAACCATCAAAATCGGACTGCTGAACGAGTTCTGATTTACTATGATATCTACAAAGCTCATCATCTGACTTTCTATCTGCAATAAGGATAGGACATCCGACTATCAGTCGGTAGACCGACACAGTCGGTAATTCTCAATTGACTTTCCTATTGGATCCAAGTCAACTATAACGGCTCGATCGACTTCATAACTGATAGCTATTCGGTATATCAGAGTCACCAATCGATGGTCAGTCAGTAAATTATAAACACCGACATACAGTCAGTATACCCACATCACCAACATACAGTCGATATATCAGAAACTACAAGCGCAAAGAGCGCATAACGGCTATTTACCATAATTATTAGTGGACATTAACTGTCCACTCCATGATCACATAATGCCGGGATAAGCTGGACTCCACGTGCCAAACCATTACAAAAAATTACATCCAAATTGCCTATATAAAGGAGAGATAAGGGAACAGGAAGGATAAGATACTTCTATTATTTTACCAAAATCTATCTTCAACTATCCTGTTCATCACTCTCTGCTGATTTAGGCATCGGAGAGTCCCTGCCGGATACAACTTCGATTAGTGTGGACTTTCTTTACAGGTTGCTTTTCACCGAAGTCAAACACATTCGAGGATTGGCTGCAATAATTTTGATTATTTAATTAATAGCTTACTGCACACATATTTAATTAATAAATATGGGAATAAAAGGGACCCTCACCACAACCCGATTGTAGAAGTAAATTGAGCTGTGGGAGATCCATTCGTCGAGAAGGAGAATGCTGGATGATGCATCTTTTAATCCATTTAATCCACGCCACAAAAAATGCAATTTACTGGAGGACAACTTCCAAGGAGCCCTAACAAACTGTGTCATAAGCCCTTTCCCTATCTGGTTTAAGTGCCAGTAGATTGTAGTTTACAAATATTTCATTTAAAGATGCGGAAATTAAAAATATGATAATCAGCATTAAGAAGAAGAAGAAGAACAGGAAAGAGTGATTAACGATACTATCTTTTTTTGGGATTTGATGTCTTGAGATTTAATCCACATTGAGCCCACAGCGAGGTTCAGGACGACAAACGGAGTCCAACGAGTCCAAGATCAGCCCAAAAAAAGTCCAGATGAAGAAGATACGCATGAAAGAAAGTAGCACGATCTACGGAGTGGCAGAGGCCGGTGGTGGGCCGGTGGAGGCCATGGCAGAGCGAGCGCGCGCGGTGGCACATGCATCGACAGCAAGCACGGCCTAATGTGCGGGCGTGCATGGTGCGCGGCCTAGGCCCAGGCGGGCGGGTGCGTGGGCGCGGCCCAAGCCTAGGCCGGTCCGCACAGCTTGCATGGATTTCTCACACAGTCCACTCACGGTGCATGGACCGATGGTCCATGGGAACTGCGGTGGACCGATGGGGCATTTTTCGCTTGCTTCTCGCGGTCCACCGTGGACCAACAGCATTTCTAGACCGTTTCTCACGGTTCATGGTACTATTGCATGGATTGAAGTATAATTTCTTACGATCGAATGGCTTGGAGCATTGTCGGTCTTGATCTAATGGTTCAGGGAGTTGTTCAGGTGCTGTGAGGAGTCCAGCATCAGTTTTGATTCCTATTTCAGCTCGAATTCAGGCTTTAAAGACCCCTGTTGACAGAACAGCGGAGTAGGGTGGTGAGTTCGACGGAACTTGAGAAGTAGCCACGAGCAGAGGCAGCAGCAAGAGATCCTGGAGAGGCACCGACAGAAAGTAGGAGCAGAGGCTTCAGATAGACTGTTAGACAGCAGACAACGGTCACTTCAGAGGTTCAGAAGATCTTTCTAGAGAGAAAGCTTTTGTGAGGGAGAGCTTCTTGTGAGTGAGAGATTAGGTATATGAAGGTCGAGGGTGTGATCTCCTTTTATAATTTTCTCTTTTTCATAGTGAAGAATGCATGCCCCATGGAGGTGAGCCTTTTGGCTGATCCACGTATTTGATTATATTTTTATTTTATTTCTTCTTTCTTTCTGCTGCGACAATTGATATCGAAAAGATCCTATGGTGGTGGTGTCCTGACCAGACATCCTCAACAAGTGGTATCAGAGTGAGATGGTACCAGGATGCAGGTTACGATGGTGGTGATCAAGATTGAAGATGGAGAAGATAGGCTTATTAAGGTGGAGATCAACAAGTTTGATGGGAAGAGCAATTTCTTATTGTAGCAAGTAAGGTGAAGGACGTGCTCATCCAGTAAGGGTTGATCGATGCTCTCTTGTGTGAGGAGAAGCCGACTACCATAGAGGTACAAGATTGGAGATGGCTCCAGATGCAGGTGGTGAGTACGATCCGCTTGTACCTAGCGGATGAGGTGGTGATCTATGTGCTTGGCGAGTCTTTCCTGACGATGCTGTGGTCGAAGCTCGAAGAGTTGTACATGGTGAAGTCTCTCACCAACACTCTCTTCCTCTGAAGGCAGTTCTACTAACTGCGGATGACTAAGGGACAAAGTATGCAGGAGCATCTCAGCCACTTTCAGAAGCTTCTCACCGACCTCTTCAGTATTGACGAGAAAGTTAAGGAGAAGACCAGCATGCAGGTCTTGCTAGCATCATTTTTTCCTTCGTATGAGTCCTTGGTGACTGCTCTTCTAATGAAAAAGAGCACCATCAGGATGGACAAGGCTATCGCGATAATTCTCCAGAGCGAGATTCTCAGGAGGGAGAACCTAGCTTTAAGCTTAGGTGGCGGCAGTTTAGCTTTGGTGGTTTCAGAAGGAGTAGAAGGCGGCAGACAAAGGGACAGGAGATCACGATAAGGGCGGTCCAATCCAGGATGAGAGATTTAAGCAAGATCAGATGTTACTGGTGTGATGAGTTGGAGCATCTAGTCAGAGATTGCTCTCAATTCAGGGATCGGATAAGGGCTACTGCAGCGATGGCCAGTAGCAAGTTAGAGGATGATATTCTGAAGATATCTGATGAGGTATCTACTTCTTTTTAATAGTAGATTTTAGATTCTACATGCACCTATCATGTATGTTGCAGAGAGGAGTAGTTTGACTCTCTGGGGAGCAGTGAGGGCACTATTTATCTATCGGATAGATCGAGCTATGCGATCAAAGATATCGGGACAGTCAACTGGAGGATACATAATGGTATAGTGAGGAGATTGGGAGAAGTCCGATACATATCCAATTTCAAGTAAAATTTTATCTTACTGAGCAGACTGGATTCGAGAGGCTACAAGACGGTAGCTGATGGAGGAATCCTGAAGGTTATGTGCGGTAATAAGATTATTCTAGAGAGAAAAAAGAGGACGAGAGGACATTACTATTTGAGAGGGAGCCCAGTGCGAGTGGAGCTTTAGGAGCCACGAGGAGCTCAAGGCGAGGTTGAGCTCCAGGTAGAGGTGGATCGGCCATGAGATGAAAAACTCGAGAGAATGAGAGGCGATATCATAGGGTGAGATTCCTATTCCTACAACCAGCCGCCTCTTTTTCACGTTCATAGATAGATTTGTTTCATCTGATTTGATTCAAGTTTATCAAATTTTTGAAATCTCGACCAACATCTTAGCTCTTTCTATTTATCTTATTTTCATCTTGGTTTCTAATCATCTTCTTCTTTTCTGTTGTAGGCATCTATAATCATAAGTGCCTTCATGAAGGCACGAATGATTCACCAAAAACTTAACTATCTCTATTAGATCACGGGCTTCCCTTAACCACTCTTGTTAAGTCACGGGTGCCCTGGACATACAGGTATACAGACAAAAAGTTCAGCCATGCACGTACATCTAAAGGTAAATCAAAAACTTCTTGAGATAAACACTTCAAACTATCAGAGATAAGATAAACTTTACATAATAATAAACAGAAACTACAAATAATAAACACAAATCAACAAGATAAACACAAATTCGGTATAGATAAATAGAAACTATGAATAATAAATATAGAATAATAAATATAAACTTTATGCAGATAAATAGAAACTATAAATAATAAATACAAACTCAGTACCGATAAACAGAAAATAAACATAAGCTCATGGTTAAAAATTAAATGATCCTAGATCCACTCATGACAAACAACAAGGATAACATTAAGTCCTACAAAAATAAATACAAACCAAGAAGATAAATACAAACTCTAAATAATAAATAGAAATTATGAATAATAAATATAAAATTTGATAAATAAAAAATTATGAATAATAAATATAAATTATAAATAATAAATATAAATTCTATATCGATAAATAAATTTTTTTTTGAGATAACACAAATTCATGGTTCAAAATTGAGTGACACAAACTCACGATTCAAAATTGAGTGATCCTAGGTCCATCTATGATAAATAACAAGAATAAATAATAAGTTCTAAAAAATAAACACAAACTATCGAAAGATAAGTATAAACTTTAAATAATAAATAATAAATATAAAGTTTGAATCAAAAATAAATATAAATCAGAAAGATAAACACAAACTCTGAATAATAAACAGAAACTACGAATAATAAACATAAAATCTCTGTAGATAAACAAAAACTATGAATAATAAATAAAAATTATGAATAATAAATATAAATTCTGTGTTTAAAATTTTTCAAGATAAACAAGAATAAAATAAGTCTTGAAAAAATAAACACAAACTATCGAAGGATAATCATAAATTTTGAATAATAAATAAAAATTATGAATAATAAATAAAAAGTTTATATCGATAATATTCACAAACTCTGTGTCGAAAATAAACACAAACCAAGAGGATGAACATAGAATAATAAATAGAAACTATAAATAATAAATATAAAGTCTATATGGATAAATAAAAATTATGAATAATAAATAAAAATTATGAATAATAAATATATTCTAAGATAAACATAAACTCGCAGTTCTTGTTTATCGGTACAGAGTTTGTATTTATTATTCATAATTTTTATTTATTATTTAGAGTTTATATTTATCCTTGATAATTTGTGTTTATGTCCATAGGACCTAGTGTTTATCCTCTCTTTTATTGTTTATCGTGGGTGGACCTTAAGATCACTTAACTTTTGAACCATAAATTTGTGTTTATCTTAAAAAAATTATTTATTAGCATAAAATTTATGTTTATTATTCATAATTTTTATTTATTATTTGAACTTTATATTTATCATCTGATAGTTTGTATTTATTTCCGTAGGACTTAATATTTATCCTTGTTATTTATCGTAGGTGGATCTAGGATCACTCAATTTTGAACCATGAGTTTGTGTTTATCTTGAAAAATTTTTATTTATCGATATAAAGTTTATGTTTATTATTTATAATTTTTATGTATTTACATAAAATTTATATTTATTATTCATAATTTCTGTTTATTATTTAAAGTTTGTATTTATCATTTATATCCATAGGACTTAGTATTTATTTTCTCTCTTATTGTTTATCGTGGATAGACCTTAGGATCACTTAATTTTTGAATTGTGAGTTTGTATTTATCTTAAAAAATTTTTATTTATCATATTTATTATTCATAGTTTCTATTTCTCGATACAGAGTTTGTGTTTATTATTCATAATTTTTATTTATTATTTCAATTTGTGTTTATCCTCTACTAGCTTGTGTTTATTTTCGCAGGACTTAATGTTTATCCTTGTTTATCATGGATGGACGTATGATCACTCAATTTTGAACCATAAGTTAGTATTTATCTTAAAAAATTTTTGATTCACCTTTAGATGTGCACGCATTTTTTAAGAAATGTCTGCACTTCTGACCCCATGAATTCACTATACGCCTGCATGTCTTCAAAAAGAAAGGCACCTGTGACTTTATAGGAGTGGTTAAAGGACAGCCCGTGACTTAATAGGAGTGGGATGCTACTCTTTTTATACAGGCTCCTTTCCCTCTCTCCATCATGCGATGATGGAGTGGGGCAATATCTTTGCGGGTGGTAGCATGGCAGCGCTCAACTTCTCAGCCGAGGCCGTCGCTCATCATTTGAGGTGGAGCCATCTTGCAAGCTCCGTATTGGTTTGAGAGGTATTGAAAATTATCATTTTTACTTCAAAAGAGCTCATACCGACAGCTTCAAGGGATTTCTTCTGTTTCATGTTTGGAGAGGGCATGGCTTCGATGACGATCTCTTGGATGCTTTTGTAGAGTACTAGCTCATCTAGGATGGTTGGACCGTGCCGTCTCTTAATGATGATACGTTTGCCGCTCTTGGGTTCTCAAAGACCCCCCTAGGTCCGCTTCTTACACCACTCCTGTGCTTGGGATGATGGATAGTCAGTGCGTCGGAAAAGCAAATCTCGTTGAGGCATCGGAGGATAGTCGGTATTTTTTAGGAGTTCTGTAATTGCTTAAAAATTTATAGTTCTCATATTTTCAGAACATGTAGGACTTGACACCAGACATAGACCTTCTGGTAGAACTTTCAGCAAATTTGAAACTGCCCTTGCCGACTTAATCGTGAGCCAATTGTGCTCGAAAATTTTTTGATCGTCAAGTTTCGGAGGCTGAAACTCAGCTACAATATCAACATATCAGCATAGAATATGGCAAAATATTAGAAAAGAACTTTCTGCTGTCATGGTAAAATATTAGAAGGAGCTTTCTACTGTTATTTTGTTTATTGTTTTCCTTCTGTGCAGTGCTTGGTACGCCATCGTTATAATGTTTTATATTTTATAATGGGCTCGAAACTCCAAATTATTTTTCATTTGATGATATATACATTCAATCTATATAAATATTTATATTTTATTTAATTTTTTCATATAGTTTATATTTATTTGGGTAGGATTTAGTTATCATCCTTTTTCGTGTTTTATCCTGGATAGGCTATTAGATCACTCAACTTTTGAACTCCGAATTTGTATTTATCTTAAAAAACTTTTGTTTATCGACAAGAAATTTGCTTTTATTATTTCTAGTTTTGATTTTATGTAAAAGTCTGAATTATGATCTGACTCGAAGAGCCCGCGTTGTGATCCTAATAAATTTTTTTATGAGGTCTGTGGTGTTTATCTTAGAAAGTTTTTGTTTATCGATACTTTATTATACAAACTGCTATCATATATCACCATGATGGATTTCGGACAGCTTTCAAAGTTGTGTATGAGTGCCTTTAGCCTTCATGAATATTTCTTCTAATATCCACGAAATAGAGGATCCGCATCCTCTTCTTCCTCCGTCATTCACGGAACAAGGTTAATAAATCAATAAAATTTAAGTCTAAAATCAGAGAGATTGACAAAAAAAACTATAAAGATTTATGAAGGAAGCTGGAAGAATTCATGAAAGCGCCTTCAGATGCCTCCTCTCTTCATCGCATGGAGGCGCCTACATGTAGAGGAGGCTACCGGCTGGGCGACGGAGGCCATCGATGGTGCAGTCAGACTTGACGGACGTTCGAGCACATCATTTAGAAGCAAGTAGCGTCTATATACAAATTGTAGGCACATGCATGTGAATTGAACATACCTACAATTCACATGTAGGCATCTATATATGGAGGAAGCCATCGATGGAGCAACCAGGCCTGGTGTGTGTGAGACGCTTCACCCAAAAGCCTCGCCTAAAACCATATAGCGCATACATGGGAATCGTAGGTGCCAACATCAACAAACATAGATACATACATACATACATACATACATACGTACATACATATATATATATATACATATATATATATATATATATATATATATATATATATATATATATATATATATATATATATATGTATGTATGTGTATGTACACATACATATATATATATATATATATATATATATATATATATATATATATATGTATGTATGTGTATACACATACATACATACATACATATATATATATATATATATATATATATATATATATATATATATATATGTATGTATGTATGTATGTATGTATGTATGTATCTATATATGTTTGTATGTATCTATATATACGTATGTTTGTATGTATATATGTATGTATGTTTGTATGTATGTATGTATATATATATATGTATGTATGTATGTATGTATATGTATGTTTGTATACAAACATACATACGTACATATATATATACACATATACATACCTACATAGATATATACATACATACATACATACATACATATACATACATACGTACATACATTCATATATATATATATATATATATATATATATATAGCCAAGCGTATCACGCGCTCCCATGACTAAAGGCTATTTCGCGAAAATGATGCCGCCCCCGGCCATGAGTGCTCTTTCGTCCACACGATGTTCACGAATCACACCAGCCAGGCAGGGTCAGCGTGGCAATTAATGCACCGATATCCACTTGCCACTGCCCCGCGCCCCGGGTCGTTTGGCCCACCCAATTTACTCCCCCACGACTACTCTTCCCCTCCAACCTCCCCTGCCCTCAACTACTCCGTACTAATTAATTGCATCGCACCACCATAGGCCATATCAGAGCCCCAGTCCCCCAGGAAAGAAGAAAAAACCCCAATCTGCGCACTCTCATCTCTATTCTTCCCCTTCGCTCATCACCTGCGCCTCCTGGTCCCTTCTCCTCTCTCTCCCTCTCTCGCCCATACCATAAATCGCTTCGCCTATTGCACTAAACTGGAGAGTTGGGAGAGGGGGACCTATGGCGAGAGTCTAACACCCTCCATGCTTCAGGCCCCTCCAAGAAGATCGACAAGGGCGAAGGTGAGCCGGTCTTTCCTTTTTTTTTTCCTCTATTTTTTTGCCTCCTCTTCTCTGTATTGCAAGCTAATCATTTTCTTTCTTTTTCCCTCTTCTCTCTGTATTCCTGCTAGCAGTAGCATCTTGCAGTACGAAGACCTGTGTTGGGAGTTGGGATAGCTGTTCCATCGGATGAATGGCCTCATCGGCCGCATCCTGCTGTACATCTAAAGAATTATAGAAGTATGTGTATAATAGCTTAGAAGATCTTGATTTGGAAAGAAGAAACCCCTTCCAGGCCTGTTGCGGTCACCTGCCTCGGCTTGAGGAGGAGGGGGGGAGCAGGAGTAGGCTCCGTCCGACGACTTACTTTAGATTGTTCCTTCCCTCATTTTCACACGAGGAGGGGGAGCTCTTTTTTCCCCTGCGAAATTACTCGTCTACTTTGCGACGGTGACTGCCCGTTTACCTGTTTCCCTCCGTCATCACTCGAATCAACAGGTCTGGGGATGAGCATGGAGATCCAACTACCACCTGTCCTCTTCCGTTCTATGGTCATCGTCATTTGGTCGGCCATCGCCCTGCTTTTGAAATCTTGCAGCTGCAGCACTCAGAGTCGTCGGATAGCACCCGGATTTGAGGGCTCCGAGATGAATTGGATCGACCACGATGGGCTCTTCTTGCTCTCCAACGGCTCCAATTTCGCATTCGGCTTCACCACTTATAGCTCGCAGGACACCACGTCCTTTCTTCTGGCGGTGATCCACCAGGGCAGCTCCACCATCGTGTGGACTGCCAATCGAGATTCGCCTGTCACCTCCTCCGACAACTTTGTCTTCGATAAAGATGGGAATGCGTATCTCGAATCTGGCGGCACCACCATCTGGTCCACCAACACATCCGGCAAAGGAGCCACCTCCATGCTGCTGCAGGATTCCGGGAACCTGGTGGTGCTCGGCAGCGTTATTTCGGCGCCGCCTTTGTGGCAGAGTTTCAGTCATCCGACGGACACCCTCCTGTCCGGTCAGAGCTTTGCTGACGGCATGACGCTGGTGAGCAAGCCCAACAGCAACAACCTTAGCTATCGTCTCCGTATTTACTCGGGGGACATGATCCTGTATGCAGATTTTCGACCACCGCAGCCATACTGGTCGTTGCGGCAGGAGAACAGGAAAGTCATCAACAAGATAGGCGGTGACATATATTCCGCAACCCTCATTTCGAATTCATGGAATTTCTATGATCGAAAGCGGTCTCTGCTGTGGCAGTTCGTCATTGCTTCGGACAGCGTCAATGCCAACGGCACATGGGCTGCTGTGCTGGGTGAAGATGGATTCATTTCATTCTACAGCCTGGACCATGAAGGATCGGGCACTCCATCGACAAAGATACCCCAACGTTCGTGTGATACACCTGAACCTTGCGGTCCGTATTATATTTGTGATAGTGGCAGCCGGTGCCAGTGCCCTTCCATCCTTAACCCGGCCTCCAACTGCAATCCCGACATCATCTCTCCTTGTAGCTCAGAAACTGCATTCACGCTAGCAAAGCTCGATGATGGGGTTGTGTATTTTGCCACTCGTTTTATCTCACCTAATGCTAGGTCAGATCTGACAGGATGCAAAGATGAATGCATGGGTAACTGCTCGTGCGTCGCGTTGTTCTATGATTCTGGTTCGGGTGACTGCTTTCTGTTTAATCAGATAGGCAGCCTGCGGCAGTCAGTCGGCAACGTGACTGGTTTTGTATCGTTCGTCAAGGTCGCAGGTGATGGAGGTGACAGTCCAAGTCCAGAGCAGGAGGGTGGTGGGAGCAGTGGCAGGAAGCATTCCACAATTGTTGTCATTATCTGTCTTGGGACGGCAGCTGTGATAGCAGTTCTCATTTATTTTGCCATAAGAATTCATCAGAGAAAGAGATTACCTGAACCATCACAAGGTTCCTCAGAGGAAGATAATTTCTTGGAGAGTATAACTGGAATGCCAGTCCGTTTCAGTTACAGAGAGCTTCAAGAAGCTACAGATAATTTCTCTATTAAGCTTGGGCAAGGGGGCTTTGGCTCTGTCTATCAGGGAAAGCTTCCGGATGGTTCTCAAGTCGCGGTGAAGAAATTGGAGGGCATAGGTCAGGGAAGGAAAGAGTTCCGCTCTGAAGTGGCCATAATTGGCAGTATCCACCATTTCCATCTGGTCAGGCTCCGAGGTTTCTGTGCAGAGGGTATGCACCGGCTTCTTGCATATGAATACATGGCGAAAGGGTCACTGGATAGATGGATCTTCCAGAATAATGATGAAGGATGTCAGCTGGACTGGGATAAGAGGTACAATATTGCTTTGGGCACGGCCAAGGGGTTGGCCTACCTCCATGAGGATTGTGATTCAAAGATAATTCATTGTGACATTAAGCCTGAAAATGTGCTTCTCGATGAGAATTATGTTGCCAAGGTATCAGATTTTGGGCTTGCAAAACTTATGACCAGAGAACAGAGCCATGTTTTCACAACGCTTAGAGGCACTAGGGGGTACCTTGCACCAGAATGGATCACAAACTATGCGATATCAGAAAAAAGCGATGTTTATAGCTTTGGAATGGTCTTGCTTGAGATCATTGGTGGGAGAAAGAATTTTGATCCAGGAGAGAGTTCTGAGAAAGCTCATTTTCCTTCATATGCTTTCAAAAAAATGGAGGAGGGCAAGCTGAAGGAAGTTTTTGATGCCAAGCTAAAAGTTAATGACAGGGACCAGAGAGTGGAGACAGCAATTAAGGTTGCTCTATGGTGCATCCAAGAGGACTTGTCTTTGAGACCATCGATGACAAAAGTTGTTCAAATGCTTGAAGGCCTGTTAGATGTCCCTCAACCTCCAATTTCCTCCCAGATGGGCTTTCGGCTTTATGCTAATGTGTTCAAGTCGACAAGTGAAGAAGGCACATCTTCAGGACCATCAGACTGCAACAGTGATGCATTTCTTTCAGCTGTTCGCCTCTCTGGGCCAAGGTAACTAAAGTTTATACCTTGCTGAGGTTCAGTAGACTGGTGCCAGCTTTTTCTAGATTTTTTTTTCTATTTTAAATCATTTGTTCATATGATGTATGTATGTCAAAAGAATAGTGAATCATAGAGTTAATAATTTGAAGTCTTGATTAATGAAAATAGATTTTTATTATGAGGTTCTCACTGTGGTGTGCATATGCATCAATTGCTAGAAGTCATTTTGTTGAGGGACCTAGAGGATTCGTCCTCTTCAACTTTCGTAACTTCTTGCATTCAACAAAGCAATATGACTTTCTTCATGCTTCTCCTTTATAACTTCTTCAACTTCACGCTTCTGGCCTGGCATCCCCATGCAGCAAAATTATGCATATTTATTCAAATTTTCAAGGTAGGCTCTTGAGCAAGATAAGATGCATTTTGTGCAAAAGACCATGGCATCATTCGTCAAGTATGTATTAATGTAAGGTTGCACCTAATTCTTAAGGTAGTGTTTGTAGAGCTCAAGGAAAATGGGAATAAGGAAAACCATGCCATTAGGTTGTCAAAATTTTTGGAATGAGCTAAAATTGAAATAATTTTTCATTTTTTAAGTGACTAAACTACCCTTATTATGTTACAGCGTACTTTATATGATATTATGTTTTATATGATATATATTATATGGGGACATTTTGTATTACAATACTAATAAAGAATAATAATATTATGATGTTATTTTAGAATAATATTTTATAAAATAATATAAATTATGTTATAATATATTATAAAACTTTATGTTATAATGTAAATATCAAGAATCTATAATAATTAATAGAAAATATTAAACATGATATTATTATCATAGAAATATAGTAATTTATACCAATGTTAATATTATTATATCAATGAAATTTATAGTATACCATTATATTATAGTACTGTTAAATTTTTAATAACACATATACCAATATTATAGAAATATTTATTGTTATACTAATATTATTAATACTATGATATATTTAGATATCATATTTTAAATATAGAAATATTATTTTAATATTATAATACTTTATTAGAGAAGAATGAAAATAATAATATGATATGATTGTAATACATTATATAATATATTAATTATCGTATTATTCTGTTCATATGATCTAATAGATAATATAAATTAATATCAGAGGTACAATTCAAAAGAGTGACATGGACATAAAGAATGAGCATAAGCCTGTGTCAAGATTGACAAAGAGTAGTCTGTGCCCAAAAAAGGGCATAAAATGGTTTGACCGAGCATAGCCTATTCAAGTCTATATGTAAATAGCAGTTGGCCTGCATAAGGCCTTATTCAGGTCTTTTACTCCAGCCAAACACCACCTAAATTCATACACATATATAGGAAAAAATTGAGTTGCAGTATTTAAAAATAATGTCCACCATACCATCCCGAACCACTTGTGTACCGACCCACACCACATTGGAGTAACTACAAAAACGCAATTCAGGGTGATGCAGACCCTGAAGTGATCCATACCAACCCAACCTGAGCTGAACTATATTGTATTGCTCAGTGCTGTGCAAAACCGAAGTATGTACCTGTTTTAGATGATATTGTGATGAAAAGAAAAAGGGTTCGGAGCTGTCTCGATATGGGTTGTGTACTATAGTATACCAATTGTATACTAGATGATACCAACCTGGTAATGTACGTACCTATATGGTACCCAACATTTGGATAGGGAACCTTGCTTCAGAGTAAATACAAGCATCAGTAATTTTAAGTTATATATGAGAAATCACACAAGTCAAATCATTAGGAGAGAGTTGGGCCATGAAAATTTAAACATTACAAGATTTAATTGTAAAGTGATTTTGAAGACATGGATTATAATAATCCATCAGCATATGGATTGTATCATGAGAAAAGCATGCTCTGAAATTTCCATATTAACGTGTATCCAGATTTTTTTTAATGTCAGTTTAAAGTCAAAGATTGTTCAAAGTCCAGATAGAAGCAATAAGAGGGTCCTAGGATGTCCATTGTCCTTATTTTAACAAATTGCTAGTTATGAAGTTAAATTAGCAGTTGTCAGCATCAAATCTGATTGGACATATTTCTAGAATTTTATTTCTAGAAATTCATTACAATCATAGCTTGGGAAGTAAGCAAGCTTTCCAACAGTCTTTAACAGTAGTTGGACTGTGTCATGAAGAAGTTATTGATGATGATCTGTAAAAGGACTGAGATAGTTGGACCTGGTTGGTCTTATTGGAACTCCTTATGAAAACTAAGAAAGCTAGCTTGTCATTCGTTCATACTTATTGGAAATAACAGGTTCATATGTAAAGTTTTACTATCGTCTTTAGCATCTTGAGAAATAGATGTTTCCTATTAAAAGGTAGATATGGGCAACGAGCCGGACCGAATCGTGGATGTTTCCTATTAAAAAAGTAGACATGGGCAATGAGCCGGGCCGCCCATTACACGGTTCGGCCTGACATAAAATGGGCCATGCCTATGCATAAAACAGGCCATGTCAGGCATGGCCCCTTAGCTACAGTAACGGGCTGTGTCAGGCACGGCTCATTAGAAGGGATCGGATTGGGCTGGGCTGCGGGTTTGCGGCCCGTGACCTAGATTTGGTACAGCCCATAAGGGCCTGGGCTAGCACAGCTTGCGGGCCAGGCACGGCATGGCCCAGTACGGTCCTGGCCCGATCCAAGCCCGACCTGGCCGAGCTTTTTTTTTGAATTTAAAAAATATAATTTTTTTATAAATTATAAGAGAGTTAAGGAGTAAAATTAAAAATAGATATGTAATTTTTTTTTATAAAAATAAAAAATCATCTTGTAATGGTGGGGGGTTTGGCATGGACCCTTATCGGTTTATTAATAACAATCAAGATGGTACAAGAGAGGGAGGAGGGCTAAACCTGAATACAATGAGGAAGAGAGAAGAAATTGAGGTGACTCACCTCAATAATTAAAAAATAAATCTAAAAAGTTATAAATATAAAAAATTAATAATTAAAAATCTTACTGATCGTCAGTAATGTTTGTATCGTCGTCGTCATCGGATGTTGTATTATGTCTATCTTTATCTTGAAGTCTCGTCTCATCTTTCAATCAATCTTTGAAGTAGAGCAGCATTTTAATTGTTTCGTCGGTCATTCTACTTCTTTTTTCATCTTGAACTCATCGACCTATACTAAAAGTAGATTTTAATGCTACTATGGACATCGACACAGCTAAGATATCATGTATAATGACGGACATTACAGAATATTAATTTTTAATACTTTTTTACCATGCTAACACATCAAGATTTTTAATTTGATTTTCATCATATGTAGATTGAAGATCATTTTGTAAATAAAATTCAAGTTTACTACTTAAAGATGAAGATGAACTTGAAGAAGCATGTGTATGTCTCCTATGTGCAATGAATGAAAAAATCGATGATGAACGAGAAGTACTAGAAGAAGAGACGGAGGTTTGTGAATGAGAAGCACTAGATCACGAATCTTATCATCATATAAAACATAAATATCGTGAAGAAGTTGGTTTACTTCAGTTTTAGGATGTTCAGAATTGTTGGTGCAAAAATCCGCTTACGCCGGAGAAGCTGGAGTTGAGGGAGTTGCGGTCACCGTCGGGACCTGCAAAAGAAGTCTAAACCGGAGGTGGGGTTGCTCCGGCAAGACCCTCCGACGCTCAAGTTAGTTCTCTGCCTCAACAAGAATGGAGTGCTCGAACGAAAATTTTAGCAGAGTTTCTAGGTAAAAATGAGAGCTTATGGAATAACGTATCTGGGGTTTTCTCTTTTATAGGCGGAGGGGGCAACAAACTGATGGTGACGTCTGTAACCGTCTGGTAGTGGGCCGCCCATGGTCAGAAAAAATTTGTTGCGGAGAGTAGTGGGGTGGACCCGTGGCTATTACCAGGGCGTGCCACGTGGAGTCTGCCACGAGAAGCGGAGCGGCGTTCGTTGTCGCGACTTGCCAGAGGATAGAAGAATCACGCGGTATCTGTCACAGGAAGTGGAGCAGGGTCGTGGCCATTATTACGGCCTGCCAGGGAGTGATGGAGCCGCGTGGAATCCGTCGTAGGAGGTGGAGCAGGGTCGTGGGGTGATGGAGCCGCATGGAATCTGCCGCAGGGAATGGAGCAAAATCGCGGCCGTTACTGCAGCGCGCCAGGGGGCGAAGGTCTGCCGGCTGAAGTCCGGCTGGAGTGTCTGGCGGAGAGAGGTAGTTAGCCATCTATCCAAGAGGAGCTCGGAATCCGGCTTTCGCAAGAGTTCGGATGGAGTCTTCCTTCAGTCACAGCCGGGGGTGGAGTCCGACTCCCGTGGGGGTCTGGACGGAGCTCACCGGCAGCTGAAATCGAGGATGAGGCCCGGCTCCCGTAGGAGCCCGGGAGGAGTCTTCCTGCAATTAAAGTCAGGTGCGAAGTCCGGCTCCCGTAGGAGTCCGGACGGAGCTTACCAGCAGTTGAAGTCGGTGACGGAGCCCGGCTCTCGTAGGAGTCCGGGCGGAGTCTCCCTGCAGTCGGAGTCGGGGACGGAGCCCGGCTCCCGTAGGAGCCCGAGCGGGGTCTTCCTGCAGCCGGAGTCAGGTGTGAAGTCCGGCTCCCGTAGGAGTCCGGACGGAGCTTACCAGCAGTTGAAGTCAGTGACGGAGCCCGGCTCCCGTAGGAGTCCGAAAGAAGTCTTCCTGCAATTAAAGTCAGGTGTGAAGTCCGGCTCCCGTAGGAGTCCGGACGGAGCTTACCAGCGGATGAAGTTGGTGACGGAGCCTGGCTCCCGTAGGAGTTCGGGCAGAGTCTTCCTGCAGTCGGAGTCAGGGACGGAGCCCGGGCGGGGTCTTCCTGCAGCTGGAGTCAGGTTTGAAGTCCGGCTCCCGTAGGAGTCCGGACGGAGCTTACCAGCAGTTGAAGTCGGTGACGGAGCCCGGCTCCCGTAGGAGTCCGGGAGAAGTCTTCCTGCAATTGAAGTCAGGGGCGAAGTCCGGCTCCCGTAGGAGTCCGGACGGAGCTTAGCAGCAGTTGAAGTTGGTGACGGAGCCTGGCTCCCGTAGGAGTCCGGACGGAGTCTTCTTGCAGTTGGAGTCAGGGACGGAGCCCGGCTCCCGTAGGAGCCCGGGCGGGGTCTTCCTGCAGCTGGAGTCAGGTGCGAAGTCCGGCTCCCGTAGAAGTCCGAACGGAGCTTACCAGCAGTTGAAGTCGGTGATGGAGCCCGACTCCCGTAGGAGTCCGGGAGGAGTCTTCCTGCAGTTGAAGTCGGGTGCGAAGTCCGGCTCCCGTAGGAGTCCGGATGGAGCTTACCAGCGGTTAAAGTTGGTGACGGAGCCCGGCTCCCGTAGGAGTCTGGGCGGAGTCTTCCTGCAGTTGGAGTCGGGGATGGAGCCCAGCTCCTGTAGGAGCCCGGGCGGGGTCTTCCTGCAGCTGGAGTCAGGTGCGAAGTCCGGCTCCCGTAGGAGTCCGGACGGAGCTTACCAGCAGTTGAAGTCGGTGACGGAGCCCGACTCCCGTAGGAGTCTGGGAGGAGTCTTCCTGTAGTAGAAGTCGGGTGCGAAGTCCGGCTCCCGTAGGAGTCCGGACGGAGCTTACCTGCGGTTGAAGTTGGTGACGGAGCCCGGCTCCCGTAGGAGTCTGGGCGGAGTCTTCCTGCAGTCGGAGTCGGGGACGGAGCCCGGCTCCCGTAGGAGCCCGGGCGGGGTCTTCCTGCAGCTGGAGTCAGGTGCGAAGTCCGGCTCCCGTAGGAGTCCGGACGGAGCTTACCAGCAGTTGAAGTCGGTGACGGAGCCCGGCTCCCGTAGGAGTCCGGGAGGAGTCTTCCTGCAGTTGATGTCGGGTGCGAAGTCCGGCTCCCGTAGGAGTCCGGACGGAGCTTACCAGCGGTTGAAGTTGGTGACGGAGCCCGGCTCCCATAGGAGTCCGGGCGGAGTCTTCCTGCAGTCGGAGTCGGGGATGGAGCCCGGCTTTAGTAGGAGCCCGGGCGGGGTCTTCCTACAGCTGGAGTCAGGTGCGATGTCTGGCTCCCGTAGGAGTCCGGACGGAGCTTACCAGCAGTTGAAGTCGGTGATGGAGCCCGGCTCCCGTAGGAGTCCGGGAGGAGTCTTCCTGCAGTTGAAGTCGGGTGCGAAGTCCGGCTCTCGTAGGAGTCCGGACGGAGCTTACCAGCGGTTGAAGTTGGTGACGGAGCCCGGCTCCCGTAGGAGTCCGGGCGTAGTCTTCCTGCAGTTGGAGTCGGGGATGGAGCCCGGCTCCCGTAGGAGCCCGGGCGGGGTCTTCCTGCAGCTGGAGTCAGGTGCGAAGTCCGGCTCCCGTAGGAGTCCGGATGGAGCTTACCAGCAGTTGAAGTCGGTGACGGAGCCTGGCTCCCGTAGGGGTCCAGGAGGAGTCTTCCTGCAGTTGAAGTCGGGTGCGAAGTCCGGCTCCCGTAGGAGTCCGGACGGAGCTTACCAGCGGTTGAAGTTGGTGACGGAGCCCGGCTCCCGTAGGAGTCCGTGCGGAGTCTTCCTGCAGTCGGAGTCAGGGACGGAGCCCGGCTCCCGTAGGAGACCGGGCGGGGTCTTCCTGCAGCTGGAGTCAGGTGCGAAGTCCGACTCCCGTAGGAGTCCGGACGGAGCTTACCAGCAGTTGAAGTCGGTGACGGAGCCCGGCTCTCGTAGGAGTCTGGGAGGAGTCTTCCTGCAGTTGAAGTCGGGTGCGAAGTCCGATTTTCGTAGGAGTCCGGACGGAGCTTACCAGCGGTTGAAGTTGGTGACGGAGCCCGGCTCCCGTAGGAGTCCGGGTGGAGTCTTCCTGCAGTTGGAGTCGGGGACGGAGCCCGGCTCCCGTAGGAGCCCGGGCGGGGTCTTCCTGCAGCTGGAGTCAGGTGCGAAGTCCGGCTCCCGTAGGAGTCCGAACGGAGCTTACCAGCAGTTGAAGTCGGTGACGGAGCCCGGCTCCCGTAGGGGTCCGGGAGGAGTCTTCCTACAGTTGAAGTCGGGTGCGAAGTCTAGCTCCCGTAGGAGTCTGGACGGATCTTACAAGCGGTTGAAGTTGGTGACGGAGCCCGGCTCCCGTAGCAGTCCGGGCGGAGTTTTCCTGCAGTCGGAGTCAGGGACGGAGCCCGGCTCCCGTAGGAGCCCGGGCGGGATCTTCCTGCAGCTGGAGTCAGGTGCGAAGTCCGGCTCCCGTAGGAGTCCGGACGGAGCTTACCAGCAGTTGAAGTCGGGTGCGAAGTCCGGCTCCCGTAGGAGTCCGGACGGAGCTTACCAGCGGTTGAAATTGGTGACGGAGCCCGGCTCCCGTAGGAGTCCGGGCAGAGTCTTCCTGCAGTCGGAGTCGGGGACGGAGCCCGGCTCCCGTAGGAGCCCGGGCGGGGTCTTCCTGCAGCTGGAGTCAGGTGCGAAGTCCGGCTCCCGTAGGAGTCCGGACGGAGCTTACCAGCAGTTGAAGTCGGTGACGGAGCCCGGCTCCCCTAGGAGTCCGGGAGGAGTCTTCCTGCAGTTGAAGTCGGGTGCGAAGTCCGACTCCCGTAGGAGTCCGGACGGAGCTTACCAGCGGTTGAAGTTGGTGACGGAGCCCGGCTCCCGTAGGAGTCCGGGCGAAGTCTTCCTGCAGTCGGAGTCGGGGACGGAGCCCGGCTCCCGTCGGAGCCCGGGCGGGGTCTTCCTGCAGCTGGAGTCAGGTGGGAAGTCCGGCTCCCGTAGGAGTCCGGACGGAGCTTACCAGCAGTTGAAGTCGGTGACGGAGCCCGGCTCCCGTAGGAGTTCGGGAGGAGTCTTCCTGCAGTTGAAGTCGGGTGCGAAGTCCGGCTCCCGTTGGAGTCCGGACGGAGCTTACCAGCGGTTGAAGTTGGTGATGGAGCCCGGCTCCCGTAGGAGTCCGGGCGGTGTCTTCCTGCAGTTGGAGTCGGGGACGGAGCCCGGCTCCGGTATGAGCCCGAGCGGGGTCTTCCTGCAGTTGGAGTCAGGTGCGAAGTCTGGCTCCCGTAGGAGTCCGGATGGAGCTTACCAGCAGTTGAAGTCGGTGACGGAGCCCGGCTCCCGTAGGGGTCCGGGAGGAGTCTTCCTACAGTTGAAGTCGGGTGCGAAGTCCGGCTCCCGTAGGAGTCCGGACGGAGCTTACCAGCGGTTGAAGTTGGTGACGGAGCCCGGCTCCCGTAGTAGTTCGGGCGGAGTCTTCCTGCAGTCGGAGTCGGAGATGGAGCCCGGCTCCCGTAGGAGCCCGGGCGGGGTCTTCCTGCAGCTGGAGTCAGGTGCGAAGTCTGGCTCCCGTAGGAGTCCGGACGGAGCTTACCAGCAGTTGAAGTCGGGTGCGAAGTCCGGCTCCCGTAGGAGTCCGGACGGAGCTTACCAGCGGTTGAAGTTGGTGACGGAGCCCGGCTCCCGTAGGAGTCCGGGCGGAGTCTTCCTGCAGTCGGAGTCGGGGAAGGAGCCCGGCTCCCGTAGGAGCCCGGGCGGGGTCTTCCTGCAGCTGGAGTCAGTTACGAAGTCTGGCTCCCGTAGGAGTCCGGACGGAGCTTACCAGCAGTTGAAGTTGGTGACGGAGCCCGGCTCCCGTAGGAGTCCGGGAGGAGTCTTCCTGCAGTTGAAGTCGGGTGTGAAGTCCGGCTCCCGTAGGAGTCCGGATGGAGCTTACCAGCGGTTGAAGTTGGTGACGGAGCCCGGCTCCCGTAGGAGTCCGGGCGGAGTCTTCCTGCAGTCGGAGTCGGGGATGGAGCCCGGCTCCCATAGGAGCCCGGGCGGAGTCTTCCTGCAGCTGGAGTCAGGTGCGAAGTCCGCAAGGGTCAATCCCGCTGAGAACTTCGGCTGAGGGTATTTTATACCCAATACCAGTCCTCCTACTTTCGAGTTTGAATTTCGAATGAAGAAAGTTCAGAGAGATTGGCATAGCCGAAGTTGTCCCCTCGAATCCTGAGCACGACCGCCCCCAGATATTTTGGCATTAAATATGCGCGTGCTGGAGTCTTTTCGAATCGAGGCGATACGAAGGGACCCTTCGAAATTTTTGCTGGTACACTGGCCCAGGTACGGCGCAATAATGGCCCTGTCAATCGTCAGTCGCTTTTAGTCGCCTGCCGTGGCGAGTGGGACACGTGTCGAGCGCTGGCCAGCCTGGGGGGATTCGCGATCATTATGGCGTCGGATCCCAGGGTCTATTTAAACCCGTCCTTCTACCTTTAGGAGCTCCATTCCGCTCCAGAGTTCTATCAGTATCTGCCCTTTCTTCGAGAGCTCTGTTTCTCTTGGCATCTTCTCGGGCCACAGGCGCCCTTCGAGTCGTCCCTGTCCTCGCCCTTCTGCATCCCTCAGAGCGATCTACGTTAGTCCCAGAACCTTCGTCTTTCTTCCCGCCACTTAGGGGCCTTTTCTTTGCCATTTTTTTTCTGTTGTATTCCTCTGAGTTAGTCTCCTGTGACCTCTCGTATTTTGTCCTTCCCATCTTCTTCGGGATCTTTAGAGTCTTCATTCGAAGTTATTCGAAATGTCTTCCGGCTCTTCCGCTCCCAGCGGTTCCGGGAGTTCTTCCGCCTCGACCCCCCAGGTCCTTCGTTCTGTAGGCGAACCCGCATCTGAGGCTGGGCTTCACCCGATTTTTACGTCGGGCTCCATTTCATGCTCCCTGACTCCGGATGAACTCCTTCTGATAAGGGTTCAGTATGGAGTTCCTCCGGAGTACGATCTGGAGCTGCCTGGCCCCTCCGACCGGGCTAGCACTCCTCCACCCGGTCGTTTTTGTCTGTACCAGGAGGCGTTCCGTGTCGGACTCCGGCTTTCGCTTCCGTCCTTTATTGTTGCCCTCTTCCGCTTCTTAGACATCTCTTTATCTTCTGTTGCTCCGAATTCTTTTAGGTTTTTGATAGGGTTTCTCTCCCTTTGCCACGTAGTCGAGGTCCAACCGTCCCTCTCTCTGTTTAGGCACTTCTATACCTTCAAGCGTCATCCTTCGGCGAAGGACTGGTGGTATTTCTCTCCTCAGTTCGGCAAGAAGGGGTTGCTGAAAGGTTCCCCCTCTTCAATCCACAACTGGAAGGGGAAATACCTCTTTGTCCACTGCTCGACCCTGAGGCTGGGCCTGCCCCCTTGGGGCTCTCTAAGGGATTATGTCCGTCGGGCCCCCAGCCTGGGGGAGGATGACCTCCAAGCTGCCCGAAAGCTTCTCGCCTATTCCGTTCCTTCCCTTCCCAACCTTCTGAGGGAGCAATTTTTGTTCAACATCGGCCTAAGCCCCCAAGATCCTGCGAGTATTTCATCTTTTCCTTTCTCTTCTTTTCTTCTGTCCTTCTTCTTTCTTCTCTTTTTTTTTTGTGCCACTCCTTTTTTATTCGATTATTGATTTCTGATCTCTCCCCCCTCTCTCTCTCTCTTCTTTTTTTTTTTTAAGGAATGGACGCCGAAGTAGCACGGATGCTTGCTAGGGGCCTCAAGGCCCACAAAAGAAAGGGTGTCGCGGCCTCCGGATTGACAAAGAGGGCCAGGGCGAAGGAGTCGAGCTTGGCCGCGCCCGTCCAGACGGCTCCAACGATCGACGTTCCCTCGGATGCCGAACTTACGGCCTCCCGGGCTTCTTCGAGGAGTCCACCGACTGGGGCTCCCATTTCAGGAGTCCGTCCCATGGAGGCGCCCATAGTCGAGAGGGAGAAGAGAAGGAAGTCGGTGGCCCGCAGGGTGAGTAGCCGCCGAGCCACCGCTGACGAGTCCCTCGGATCCGAAGAGGAGCCGGAGAATCTCTTCAATGACAGGGACCTGATCAGGCGGTTGATCGACGGCTGCATCCTGTCCAAAGTCGTCGAGAGGATCGACCGCGCCGATCCTGAGCAGCGGATTTGAGACTCCCTAGGGTCTTTTTCGAGGTAAACAAATCTTCATTTAACCGGCTATTCGACTCTTGTTCTGATCCCCTTGTCGTCCTTGCAGATTGGGCACCAGCTCCTTGCCAATATCGAGGCAACGAATCGGGCGAGGAGGGATGCCGTCCAGGTGGAGGAGCGTTGTCGGACCGAGGTCGCTCGCCTCAAAGAGAAAGCAGCCAAAGTAGTCGCCCTCCAAGAGGCCCTGGAAAGAGAGAAACAAGCCTGGGAGGAGGAGAAGCGGACCTTGGAGGAGATGGTGAGAAAGGCGGAGGCCGAGGTCGCCAACTTGGCTGAGCAGATTCCAGTCCTGGTCTCAGAGGCCAGGGTTCTCGCGATAGAGGAATTCAAGACCTCCACGGAGATGAGGGACTTAAATGTCCAATTCGGCCAGGAGGTGTTCATCAAGGGGTTCGAGCTCTGCCAGGAGAAGGTGGCCAGAAAATTTTTGGAGCTCGACCTCAGCTTCCTGGGTGAGGAGTCTGAAGACGAGGCTGGTCCCTCTCCTGCTACCACCGCTGCCGCAGCTCCCTTCCAAGAACGTCGAGCTCTCCAACTCCTGCCCCTGAGGTCTGAGACCTCCGACCTTGTATTTTTATTTTACCGCAATTTTTCTTTTCCTTTTTGTCTTCAAGAATCATCCAATCAATAAAGTTGAATTTCTTCTCGTGGGTGGCTTCTCCCTCCTTCCTTTCTTCTCTCTGCTTTTCTTTCTGTGATGAGGCGCGTCCTGACGCTTTTGCCTTCCGATGGCAGTGCCCTGCTGAAGCACTTCCCCTGCCCCTGGGGATTCCGTTGAAGTCGACGATCCAGCGGCTAAAGAAGGAAGTCCTTCACTTGACAAAAAATTCAAAGAAGATGGAAGGCGAGCTTCGCAGATTGAGAGAGGGTCATTCTGAGGCCACCATGGAGGCCACTCACCTTCGGAATCTCCACGTGAAGGGGATCATGGAGTATAGCCGGAGGAAGGCGGACTTCGCGAAGGAGCTTGAGGAATGCAAGAAGAGCGCTAGTAGCCGAATTTGGGCTCAAGCTGCCAAGATTGGCGCTCTTAGGGTGGAACTGTCGGCTGCGATGGAGAAGATCGGCCAGCTGGGAAGAAGTTCGTCCCGGCTCTTGGTTCGGGCCGACGGCGATCGGGAGTGGTCGAAGAAAGTTTCCGACCTTCAGCAGCAGCTTCAGGACGTCGAGGTGAGCCACGATGTGGATCGGGCCGGTTGGCGCAGGCAGGCTGAGGAATATAAAGGGAGACTCAGGATGGCGATCGACGAGGTTGCCCGTCCTCAGAGGCAGCTGGCTGACAGGGCTCAGCTGACTTCTGCCCGAGATTCTAATGAACTCCAGTCCCTGAGAGGAACCGTCGAAGGGCTTTCTGTCGCCCTTGGAGAAAGGACGGCTGAGCTGCAACAATTGAAGATCCAGCTGGCATATGGGTAGCAGGCCGTCACGGACACGGAGGCGGAATCTGAGGTCCTGAGAAAGAGGCATCGAGAGGCGGAGACCGAGAGCCAGCGACTTCGTCGGGCGCTCCAGGACGCGCTGCTGAAAAGGAGAGAGCTAGAAGAAGAAATTGAGAATCTAAGGCAGTCCTGGATGAGGGGTGGAGCAGATAATTCTAAGTCGGAAGGAGCAGAGCTTTCCTAGGGCTCTTTTTTGGCCTTCTGTCTTTTCATGTATACACTTTCCCTTTTGTTGTTTTGTCCCGCTTTTATCGTTTTGCTTTTCTTCCTTTGGCCTTCTGGGCTTTGTGGTGTATATTTCACAAATAGAATGAAAAGGAGATTTTGTGTTACCTCGTTCGCATATTGTATTAAATTATTGTCCGCCGAACTTCTCTGGTCGTTCGACTTGTCCGACGTTGACGTCATTGGAGGGTGCCCAGTCGTCGATGCGCTGGTTTGCTTTCCTCGTCGTTCATGGCCGCAGGCTCGAGTTTGGTGGTCCGAACTCCGCATTACTTCGGAGATGTCGCTGTCTTCTTGACCTGTGTCGAGAGCCTTCTTAGAGGCCGGGGGTGTTTGGTAGAAACTTTCCGTCTTTGTTGAGATGAGGTTCCTTAGGTCTTTGGTGTGGTTTGTCCTTCATCTGTTTCTGACGTAGCTCGTCGCTTTTTCTCTTTAATTTCTCTCCCCTTTTTAGAGTGAGGACCCTCCCCTCGCTTTTTGCAGGGTTGCGTAGGAGTGTGAAGGTGTTGCTGGGGGGCTTTTCCCCTTCATCCGATCTTGTCGGGTGGTCGGGTTTCATCACCGTCAGGATGAGGTTCTCCTCCAGTTCCCAACGGGGCCACGGGGGCACATAAGGGCCATTACAAGGGTCTCTCCCCCCATCCGGTCTAAAAGAATCGGGCCTTCGACTTTGCTCACGTCAGGACGAGGTTCTCCTCCTGTTCCTGACATGGCTGTGGGGGCACATTAGGGCGTTGTAAGGCCTCTCCCCCCATCCGATCTAAAAGAATCAGGTCTTCGACTTTGCTCATGTCAGGACGAGGTTCTCTTCCTGTTCCTGACATGGCTGTGGGGGCACGTTAGGACGTTGTAAGGCCTCTCCCCCCATCCGATCTAAAAGAATCGGGCCTTTGACTTTGCTCATGTCAGGACGAGGTTCTCCTCCTGTTCCTGACATGGCTGTGGGGGCACGTTAGGGCATTGTAAGGCCCTCCCCCCATCTGGTCTAAAAGAATCGGGCCTTTGACTTTGCTCATGTCAGGACGAGGTTCTTCTCCTGTTCCTGACATGGCTGTGGGGGCACATTAGGGCGTTGTAAGGTCTCTCCCCCCATCCGGTCTAAAAGAATCGGCCTTCATTTTAGTTATGTTGGGATGAGGTTCTCCTCCCGTCCCTAACATAACTTTGTTTTAATTGTTTGAAGGGGTTATACCCAGTCGTGACAAATCCATGCCAAATGGGAGGAGCATGCCAAGTCGAAAGAAATTTAGATTCAAGGCGAAATCGTAAGCGATACATTTACAGGTTTTTCGAGTTTCATGGTTGTCGAAGGTCTGCTCCTCCTTGAGGCCCTCCGACGATGGAGTCGATGGTCCCGATTGGAAGCCGATCTTCGAGCTGCTCCTCCCTCCTTGGCGGTTCAGGTTGCGGTAGGGCCCTTGGCCGATCTTCTCTACCCTCAGGCCGGCGTCGGATGAACCTATCGAGTCGACCTCGCCAGATGAGCTCCTCGATCTCGTCTCGGAGCTGGATGCATTCCTCCGTGTCATGGCCGTGGTCGCGGTGGTAGAGACAGAACTTGTTGGGGTTGCGCTTCCCGGGATGTGTGCGCATCCTCTCTGGCATATGGAGCTGCTCCCTGACCTCCATCAGTACCTGGGTCTTCGAGGCATTGAGGGGGGCGTAGTTGCGGAACCTTCCCGGTGGAGAACCCCGCCGAACCCCGCGATCCGGACTCCTCTGTCTGCATACTCGGGGTGGAGTATGGGCGCGCTTGTGCCCAGGAGGGGATCGAGAACGCGGTCGAGCTTCTCTCGACCTTTTTTCGACTGCGGGCTTACTCGAGTCTCCCGTCTACCGCTCTCTCACGGTCTCCTCATCCTTCATCTTGAAGGCTTCTTCCGCTCGGGTGTACCCTTCAGCCCGAGCCAACAAATCAGCAAAATTCCTGGGGTACTTCTTCTCCAGGGAGAACAAAAGGTCATTCTTCTGAAGGCCGCCCTTCAGAGCGGCCATTGCGACTGACTGGTCCAAGTTCCGGACCTCCAGCGCCGCGACGTTGAAATGGTTGATGTAGGTCCGAATGGACTTCCCTTCCCTCTGTTTGATATTGATGAGGGACTCCGAACCCTTCCGGAGGCGTCGGCTGCTGACAAAATGGGGCACGAATTGGTGGCTCATCTGATCGAAGGAAAAGATGGTACCCGACTTCAGAGCAGAGTACCAGTTTCTCGCCGCTCCCTTCAAGGTGGATGGGAAGGCTCGGCATAGAATGACGTCGGGAGCGCCATGCAGCAGCATCATCGTCCGTAAGGCTTCCAGATGATCAACCGGGTCCGAAGTCCCGTCGTAGCTTTCGAACTGGGGGAGCTTGAAGTTTGGCGGGATCGGTTCTTGCATGATCATTTGAGAAAAGGGAGGGTCAGTGCAAATATCCTCACCATAAGCGGGGGGGGGGGGGCATGGCGGAGTTCTTCAATCCGTCGGTTCATCTCTTGGAGTCTCCGGTCTAAGAAATCCTCTCGACTTCGAGTCTCGAGGGTCCTCTGGCAGAATGGGGGCAGGGATCTTCCAGGGGTGGAGTCGTGATCCGATTGAGGGCTTTCCACCCTCGGATTCATTTTCCCAGGAAAGACAGGACGGCTGGCCCAAGTGGCCCGCCCCGCCGTCGGATTCTGGTGTTCCGGCGACACCCCTTCCAGGCGCACTGATGCCTGCGGCTGCTGCTGCTGCTGCATAGCCTGCACAGCTTCAGTGAGGCCTCTGACCTGCTGCGCTAGCAGATCAAACTGCTCCGCGCCGACCGCCGTCGCCGGAGGAGGAGGAGGAGGTTGGAAAACAGGAGGTGACGTCGGAGCTTGAGATCTGGCCGCGGAGGTCGTGGATCGTTGGGCGGACGCCTTGCGGGGAGGCATCGAGCAAGGACCGAGTGGAGAAAGGAGGAGGGGACGTCGGAAGAAATGTCCGGGGGCGGTCCCGTTGAGCGCTCCTTTAAGAACAAGGATATTGTGAAGACACAATGCCCTTCCTCTAGCATCAATACTGTTGGTGCAAAAATCCGCTTGTGCCAGAGAAGCTGGAGTCGAGGGAGTCGCGGTCGCCGCCGGGATCTGCAAAAGAAGTCTAAACCAGAGGTGGGGTTGCTCCGGCAAAATCCTCCGACGCTCAAGTCAGTTTTCTGCCTCAACAAGAATGGAGTGCTCGAACGAAAATTTTAGCAGAGTTTCTAGGTAAAAATGAGAGCTTATGGAATAACGTATCTGGGGTTCTCCCTTTTATAGGCGGAGGGGGCAACAAACTGATGGTGACGCCTGTAACCGTCTGGTAGTGGGCTGCCCATGGTCAGGAAAAGTTTGTTGCGGAGAGTAGTGAGGTGGACCCATGGCTATTACCAGGGCATGCCACGTAGAGTCTGCCACGAGAAGCGGAGCGGCGTCCGTTGTCGCGACTTGCCAGAGGATAGAAGAATCACGCGGTATCCGTCACAGGAAGTGGAGCAGGGCCGTGGCCATTATTACGGCCTGCCAGGGAGTGATGGAGCCGCGTGGAATCCGTCGCAGGAGGTGGAGCAGGGTCGTGGGGTGATAGAGCCGCGTGGAATCTGCCGCAAGGAATGGAGCAGAATCGCGGCCGTTACTGCAGCGCGCCAGGGGGCGAAGGTCTGCCGGCTGGAGTGTCTGACGGAGAGAGGTAGTTAGCCATCTGTCCAAGAGGAGCTCGGAATCCGGCTTTCGCAAGAGTTCGGATGGAGTCTTCCTTCAGTCACAGCCGGGGGTGGAGTCCGGCTCCCGTGGGGGTCTGGGCGGAGCTCACCGGCAGCTGAAATCGAGGACGAGGCCCGGCTCCCGTAGGAGCCCGGGTGGAGTCTTCCTACAATTAAAGTCAGGTGCGAAGTCCGGCTCCCGTAGGAGTCCGGACGGAGCTTACCAGCAGTTGAAGTCGGTGATGGAGTCCGGCTCCCGCAGGAGTCCGGGCGGAGTCTCCCTGCAGTCAGAGTCGGGGATAGAGCCCAGCTCCCGTAGGAGCCCGGGCGGGGTCTTCCTGCAGCCGGAGTCAGGTGCGAAGTCCGGATCCCGTAGGAGTCCGGACGGAGCTTACCAGCAGTTGAAGTCGATGACGGAGCCCGGCTCCCGTAGTTGTCCGGACGGATTCTTCCTGCAATTAAAGTCAGGTGCGAAGTCCGGCTCCCGTAGGAGTCCGGACGGAGCTTACCAGCGGTTGAAGTTGGTGACGGAGCTCGACTCCCGTAGGAGTCCGGACGGAGTCTTCCTGCAGTCGGAGTCGGGGACGGAGCCCGGCTCCCGTAGGAGCCCGGGTGGGGTCTTCCTGCAGCTGGAGTCAGGTGCGAAGTCCGGCTCCCGTAGGAGTCCGGACGGAGCTTACCAGTAGTTGAAGTCGGTGACGGAGCCCGGCTCCCGTAGGAGTTCGGGAGGAGTCTTCCTGCAGTTGAAGTCGGGTGCGAAGTCCGGCTCCCGTAGGAGTCCGGACGGAGCTTACCAGCGGTTGAAGTTGGTGACGGAGCCCGGCTCCAGTAGGAGTCCGGGCGGAGTCTTCCTGCAGTTGGAGTCGGGGACGGAGCCCGGCTCCCGTAGGAGCCCGGGCGGGGTCTTCCTGCAGCTGGAGTCAGGTGCGAAGTCCGGCTCCCGTAGGAGTCCGGACGGAGCTTACCAGCAGTTGAAGTCGGTGACGGAGCCTGGCTCCCGTAGGAGTCCGGGAGGAGTCTTCCTGCAGTTGAAGTCGGGTGCGAAGTCTGGCTCCCGTAGGAGTCCGGACGGAGCTTACCAGCAGTTGAAGTTGGTGACGGAGCCCGGCTCCCGTAGGTGTCCGGGCGGAGTCTTCCTGCCGTTGGAGTCGGGGACGGAGCCCAGCTCCCGTAGGAGCCCGGGCGGGGTCTTCCTGCAGCTGGAGTCAGGTGCGAAGTCTGGCTCCCGTAGGAGTCCGGACGGAGCTTACCAGCAGTTGAAGTTGGTGACGGAGCCCGGCTCCCGTAGGAGTCCGGGAGGAGTCTTTCTGCAGTTGAAGTCGGGTGCGAAGTCCGGCTCCCGTAGGAGTCCGGACGGAGCTTACCAGTAGTTGAAGTTGGTGACGGAGCCCGGCTCCCGTAGGAGTCCGGGCGGAGTCTTCCTGCAGTCGGAGTCGGGGACGGAGTTCGGCTCCCGTCGGAGCCCGAGCGGGGTCTTCCTGCAGCTGGAGTCAGGTGCGAGGTCCGGCTCCCGTAGGAGTCCGGACGGAGCTTACCAGCAGTTGAAGTCGGTGACGGAGCCCGGCTCCCGTAGGAGTCCGGGAGGAGTCTTCCTGCAGTTGAAGTCGGGTGCGAAGTCCGGCTCCCGTAGGAGTCCGGACGGAGCTTACCAACGGTTGAAGTTGGTGACGGAGCCCGGCTCCTGTAGGAGTCCGGGCGGATTCTTCCCGCAGTCGGAGTCGGGGACGGAGCCCGGCTCTCGTAGGAGCCCGGGCAGGGTCTTCCTGCAGCTGGAGTCAGGTGCGATGTCCGGCTCCCGTAGGAGTCCGGACGGAGCTTACCAGCAGTTGAAGTCGGTGACGGAGCCCAGCTCCTGTAGGAGTCCGGGAGGAGTCTTCTTGCAGTTGAAGTCGGGTGCGAAGTCCGGCTTTCGTAGGAGTCCGGACGGAGCTTACCAGCGGTTGAAGTTGGTGACGGAGCCCGGCTCCCATAGGAGTCCGGGCGGAGTCTTCTTGCAGTTGGAGTCGGGGACGGAGCCCGGCTCCCGTAGGAGCCCGGGCGGGGTCTTCCTGCAGCTGGAGTCAGGTGCGAAGTCCGGCTCCCGTAGGAGTCCGGACGGAGCTTACCAGCAGTTGAAGTCGGTGACGGAGCCCGGCTCCCGTAGGGGTCCGGGAGGAGTCTTCCTGCAGTTGAAGTCGGGTGCGAAGTCCGGCTCCCGTAGGAGTCCGGACGGAGCTTACCAGCGGTTGAAGTTGGTGACGGAGCCCGGCTCCCGTAGGAGTCCGGGCGGAGTCTTCCTGCAGTCGGAGTCGGGGACGGAGCCCGGCTCCCGTAGGAGCCCGAGCGGGGTCTTCCTGTAGCTGGAGTTAGATGCGAAGTCCGACTCCCGTAGGAGTCTGGACGGAGCTTACCAGCGGTTGAAGTTGGTGATGGAGCCCGGCTCCCGTAGGAGTCCAGGCGGAGTCTTCCTGCAGTCGGAGTCGGGGATGGAGCCCGGCTCCTGTAGGAGTCCGGGCGGGATCTTCCTGCAGCTGGAGTCAGGTGCGAAGTCCGACTCCCGTAGGAGTCCGGACGGAGCTTACCAGCAGTTGAAGTCAGTGACGGAGCCCGGCTCCCGTAGGAGTCCGGGAGGAGTCTTCCTGCAGTTGAAGTCGGGTGCGAAGTCCGGCTCCCGTAGGAGTCCGGACGGAGCTTACCAGCGGTTGAAGTTGGTGACGGAGCTCGGCTCCCGTAGGAGTCCGGGCGGAGTCTTCCTGCAGTCGGAGTCGGGGACGGAGCCCGGCTCCCGTAGGAGCCCGGGCGGGGACTTCCTGCAGCTGGAGTCAGGTGCGAAGTCCGCAAGGGTTAATCCCGCTGAGAACTTCGGCTGAGGGTATTTTATACCCAACAAGAATCTTGATTCATATTTTCATAATATACATCAGGTAAAATCAATATATCACTTAATTTAATACGTGGATCAAATACAGCAGCTAAGTTATGTATTGGACATATCCTGTTTCAATATTCATTCCATTTAGATTTTATTTCATAAATAATAGGCTCTAAAATATCATTATATCTTTATTGTGCAAATTTTTGGCTAATAAGATATGTTTGTTATAAAAATGAACAAGAGATTGGATAATAAATACTAGAAAGAATTTCAGTGGTGTTATAAAAACTAATAAAATTTTTTTCATAATTTTATCTTTGTTCCAATCAGTTTCAAGCAATGTAAAATTTAATCCATGATCATTAATATATGCACTTAATAAATTTTTATATGGATATGTATCATGTATCATTGTATATGTCGAGTTCTAACAAGTAACTACATGAGTTTAAATTTTTTAAAATATTTATCATGATCTATATACGTTTGCTTAAATTTTTGAAGTCTTACTCTTGAAGCTTGAATAAAAAAAACTGCATTTCTAATTTTCAGAATAATATCTTGAACCATATCCATGCCAGATTGAACAGGGAGATTTAAGATATGACATACACATCAATATACAATAAATTTTTATTTAAAATGGGATGCAATGAGTCTTTTAATAATCTAACAACAAAATTATTATTAGATGTATTATCAAAAATAATAGATATAATTTTATCATTAATATCATATATATATATATATATGTAGTTTGATAAATAGCGTTAGACATTTATTGTCCAAGATATGAAAAATTAAAAACATGAAAAGCAAGAATATGTTTATTTAATAGTCAATCATTATCAATATAATGCAGAAGTTAATGATACTTTTGAATTTGAGGTAGAGAGAGTTCCAATTAAATTTTATTTCATTGCTAAAAAATTAGTAATAGCTGTTCTTCTAAATATATGTCTATTAATTCTTCTGTAAGTAAGTTGTAGGGCCAACTGAATATACTCTTCAAAATTAAAAGACTCATATAAGCTAAAAGGTAATTCATCCTTGACTATCCATTTGACCAATGCTTTCCTTTGATTTTTATGATTATATGCAAAACTATCTATAAGACTATCCTCTTGTATATTAAGGGTGCTTTGAAGACGAGCATCACTCATAATATGGCTCTCTTGATGTCTCTTCAAATAGTCAGTTCCCCTGTTACTAGCATAACTATACAATTTGACATATTTTTTATATTTTGCTTTTAAAACTTTATCTACTATAACTCTTACAAAATTATTTCATACGGTACTAGTCCTCTTATGGGAAGAAGAAGCTCTATTAGATGTATGTCCTAGAAGTTAATATGGCTGACACATTGCAATAAATCTAGGACACGATTTTATACTTAATTCATTGATTTGATCAATAAAAGGATAAGTTTATTTTCATTCAAGTATGATATGTCTTTGAATCATCCATGGAATTAATATTTCGATATATATTATCAAGATGTTGAGAATAGAGACATATATATAATTTCTAAATACTCCCGATCATAATATCATCATGAGAATGGTGATCGATTTGGATAGACTGACGCACAGATTGCTTCCTTCGAAGTGGATGAATCTCTAGTCTACAATATAGAGATACTGAATGACGAGTGCAGATAGTTGTGAGAGAATAATTAGTACTGAACGTGACCATACGAGAGATCACTTGATTTTTTAATCAATTGTCAGTGATTGTCTCGATGCTGTAGTTGTGTGAATGATCTTTTGATCTGCGATGGTACGACTGCTCGTAGTTAGACTGCTGGAGTTTGACTGATACATAAACATGATCTTAATGAGTCCTTGGATGTTAGCGATAGTTGGTCCACTATAAGAGTAGGATATATATTTAAATGAAATCTATCGATCTTGATAGAGAGAAGTAGTCATATGAAATTTAAGAGGCTAAGTCCGAGAGTCTGTGGCCACAGCAATGTGATTAATAGAAAAATTTTTTTATGAGGATCGTAATTGGACTTGAGCTGATTGAATCTATCATATGACTGATGATGAGATTTGATGATTTATCAATGATCTGCCATTTAGTCAGGACTTACGATAGAATGACTGAATCATATGTGAACTATATCTTGAGATTTTTTTTTAATTCTACTAGATTACTACTATATACTGCTAGGTATCGTTGGTGGATGGTGAGAGCTCATTAGGATTGCTTAGGATCAATAATCCTTGATGAGTTAGAGTGGAACTGTTCCGACCTATTGAAAGGAGTTTCAATGATACTATGATAAAGATCATTGTATATCTTACTATCAGATAGAATTGAACCTATAGGGTCACACAACAAAAAGATTAGATCTGGAATAAGCAATTAGGCTTATGAAGTCTCAATTGGATTTAGAAAAATTCTATTGGGTTTAAGATAACCTTGCTAGCATGTGATTGAACTCAATTTCTTCTTTGCATTTGAATTTTTTATTTGATAAGATTAATTTAAGTGTAATTATCTATTAATAATCGAAATAAATTAGATTTATTGGACTTTATTTGCTGAGTGCCTAGGGTTTTGGATCAAATGAATTAAGAGTTCAAATCCTTAATCAATTTTCTTGATAGTTTTAATTGGGCTCCACTTGATTTGATCCAGTTGGGAGTGCCCACCCATTAGAGGGCATGTTGGACCAGCATGGGGCGTCCCCTAGGCCCCATGTGGCATGTGTATTTATGGGTGCAAGGGCTTCAATAGTTGGCGCCAAAATAATTTTCTAAAGGGGGTCAAATAACTAAAGGAATAAGAATTTCTAATGCAAGTAAGATTTGTATTAAGTGGTTGTTTAGTTTTGAATAGGATTCAAACCTTATGCCTATTTAAAGGGACCTTCTCTAAGGCTCCTAAGCATTGAATTCCAGCACCCCATGCCTCCCTTAGAAGGTCCCTACACCCCCTCTCTCTTCTTCCTCTCTTCTCCCTTGAAGATCCAACGCCCAAAGAGTTTAGGTGTCCCACTTCTCCACGCCCAAAAGGTATTTGAGTGCCCCTTTGCTTTCTAGTTTCCAGACCTTGATTGCTTCATAATCAAGAGAAGAAAAGCAAGAGAAGAAAAAAAAAAGAAGATCAAGGAAAGGATCAAAGAGTTGATTGCGATCTAGGCTTCGTTCAGATTTGCAGGTTGATTTTTCTTAGAAAAAAAAATCAATATCAAAGAGAATTGTTCCAAGCTGATTTTGAGTAGATATCCATGGAGGTCGGGCACTTACGCGGCTAAGAGAGAACCTACTCTCTTCTAGATCTAAATTTGAAGAAAAAATTTACGAAACAAGTATGTGATCAGATCACATATTCAATTTTAGCATAAAATTCAGCATGTGTTCAATTTTAGTATACGAAGTAGATCCTAGTATTCTATATTTTATGCATGCATGATGTAGATTAAATTGAAACATACATGATGTCCTGACATTAAATTTCAACAGTGGTATCAGAGCCACGGATTTCATATGCATGAAATTTACATACATATTTTGAAAAGAGTTTCAAAATCTGATTTTTCTTGATACATAAGATATATAGATGATTGCTTTGAATCTGAAATTTATTTTAGATTTAATTTTCAAATCATATAGTTGATATGCGAAAGCATGCTAGATCTGAATTTTATTCTAGAATGATTTCTAGTTCATGTTTATCTGATATATAGATGCATGCATAAATCTGAAAATTAATTTGACCTGATTTATGATTTATATATGAGATATGTGATTGCATATTTAGATATAAAAATTATTATCAATATGATTCATGATTTGTATATGTGATATATGACATCATGTTATAATCTGAATTTTGTTTAGATCTGAATTTTACATACATATATGAGATATATGCTTGTATGTTAAATCTAAAAATTAATTTCATGATTTAAAATTTATCTTTCATGTAAAGAATTTAAATCTGAAATTTAGTTTTAGAAACTAAAATTTATATTTGTGCATGAAGATTTTGATCATGAAAAAATCAAAAATTAAGTCATGTAATTAGACTGCATCTAGGATTTTTGATTTGAACATAATGGGTCTAATTCGATTAAGTAATTGATCAAACCGAGTCAAGTATTGATTAGGGTTAGGTCAATTAAGTTATAAGATCATATAATTATTGTTGATCAAATTAATTAAACTCTATGTATAGAATCAATTAACCTAAGAATTTAATTCGACTCGATGGCTTGAGCTTAATTCGCTTAAGCTAATTTATTTGGGCCAATTGATCTATTAGTGTCTAAGACAAGTAATTGAGAGGTGGTTATTTAATTGATTCCATTCACTGATCTGATCAATTTATTGGTGTTTAAGAAAAGCAACGGAGGGACCCCACTGATCTCCACTTATCTGGCCAATTTAGAGGATTGAGTCTTGAATAAGGTTGCTTGATGATTTGATTTAGTCCGTACCAATTAGATTGATCGTATGATGACTAATTAGATAAGACCTAAACTTAAACCTCCCCATAAATATGAAGTCCATAGGTCTTTCACTATTGTAGATGTGCGGGTGTGTTACTGGTGTTGATTGTTCTTGACTGGTCATAATGGTTCAGTTATACTAGGAGCACGCAACCACTCTATTAGCAAAGAATTACTCCAAGATAAGGATGGGGTTGGGCCCAATAACTGTTAGGTGAGGGATTCTATGACAGCCTTGCACCTACTTGTGATTGGTGGATCGGGCTTAACTAAGAAGTGTGGTCAATAACTGTTAGGTGAGCCCACATGACTTAGAGATCAAGTCACTGCAACATGCTTAGAGAAGCATCTAGGCAAAGAGTTGTCCATGCATCGGGGTGCGTATTATCAATAACTGTCAGATGAGGTACATGGCATCGGTGGGACCGCAGCACCCATTAGAAATCCAGTTATCACGTTTGGATTTTTATTTTCCATCCGGAGAGTGGAGGGATCCGAAAAATTAGTGGGAGTCATTGTTTGCATCTTAAAGTTTCTAGAACAAATATAAATTTAAAGTATCAAAATCTAACTTGAATCTCTACTCTCACAGTTAAACAATGTCAACCTCAAATCTTCTAGTCTGCATCTTTGAATCCAATCGTTTGACCGGAACAAACTATAAAGACTGGCCAAGAAACTTCAGGATTATCCTGACTTCTGAAAACTAGATCATGTACTCGATCAAGAATCCTTAGTGTTACTAAACTGTCCTACCACAGAGCAAAGAACTGCTTATGAAAAGTGGATGGATGACGACAGTCGGGTCAAGTACTATGTGCTGGCATCTATGACAAATGAGTTACAGAACCAGCATCAGCATATGCCCACTGCCAGGGCTATGATCACTCACCTACAAGAGTTGTATGGTGAGCAGAGTTGTACAGCGTACTTCGAAGTGTCCAAGAGATTTTTCAATCTGAAGATGCACAAAGGACAGTTAGTCCATGAGCACTGTATGATAGTGATCAAGGACATTGAGGACCTTGAAAAGCTCAAGCTTGATATGCAAAAGGAATTGCAGATGGATTTGATCTTTCAATCTCTTACTAGTTCATCTAGTCAATTTAGTATAAATTTTCATATGAATAAATTTGATTGCACTATACCCGAACTGATCAACATATTGGTCACTACGAAGGGAATCTTGAAGAGTTCAAGGGCCAATGTTCTCGTTGTGAAGCGGACTTCTTCGATCAAGAGAAAGTCTGATTGGAAGAAGAACAAATCTGCTAAGAAGCAGAAGAAAGAGAGCAATTCAAAGAAGGACATTCCAAAGAAGGCTAAAGTAGAGAAAAAGTATTTTCATTGTGATACTGATAGCCACTGAAGGAAGAACTGTCCACTCTACCTGGAGAGCCTAAAGATCAAGAAGGGTGATAAACCTCCAGAAGGTATACTCGTAATTAAATCTAACCTTATGGTTTCTTCTACTTCTAGTTGGATATTAGATTTTGATTTGAGTGCTCATATATGTACCTCAATACAGGGTCTAATAGAAAGTAGAAGGTTGAGGAAAGATAATATGATCTTTTGAGTCGGCAATGGAGCAAAAGTTGCTGCACAAACCGTTAGCACTTATCCTCTTCGATTATCGTCGAAATTTAGATTAAATTTTAAAAATTATTATTTTATTTCTATAGTTAGTCAGAATTTGATTTCTATATTTGTACTAGCACAGGATGGTTTTGAATTTAATTTCAATAAAAATTTTTATTTCATTTATTTATAAAATAAATTGATTACACGTGGTCTTTTAATTGACAGTCTATATCACTTGCATGTTGATGCGAATGTGAATTTGAACAAGCAAATAGTGAGTGTCGTAGGTCAAAAGAGATCGAGAAATAGAATTAACCAAAAATACTTGTGGCATCACAGACTAAGTCATATTGAAGAGGATAGGATAAATAAATTAGAAAAAAATGGGATCCTTAGCTCTCTTGATCCAGAGTCATACCCAGCTTGTGAATCGTGTCTTCGAAAAAAAATGACCAAGTTACCCATTGTAAGATATAGGGAAAGGACCATCGAGTTATTTGCTCTGGTACACACTGATGTGTGTGGGCCATTTGATGTACAGGTCAAGGATGGTTATAGCTACTTCATCTTTACCAATGATATGTCACGGTACGGATATGTGTATTTGATGAAATACAAGTCTGAAGTCTTTGAAAGGTTCAAAAAATTTTGAAATGAAGTGAAAACTAAACAGGCAAACCCATTAAGGTTCTTCGATCTAATTGAAGAGGTGAATACCTTAGTCAAAAATTTTTAGGATATCTTAAGGACAACGGCATAATCTCTCAATGGACTTCTTTTGGAACATCTCAACTCAATGGGATATCCGAAAGGAAGAATAGGATCCTATTAGATATGGTCAGGTCCATGATGAGTTTCACTGATTTATCTTTATATCTTTGGGGGCATGCTTTAATAACTGCAATTCATCTATTGAATAGGGTTCCATTAAAATCCGTTCCTACCACACCATATAAGATAAAGCACGATAAGAAGTCGAGTCTAGGTTATCTAAAGACTTGAGGATGTCTAGCCTATGTCAAGAGATAGATGGCTGATAAATTAGAGGATAGATCTGTATTAGCTCATTTTATAGCGTATCTAAAAAAATCAATGAGATATTGCTTTTATTTTTCATAAGATCACAATGTGATTGTGAGTCGAAATACCATATTTTTAGAAAAATAATTTATCCAGGATGGTGGCAGTGGGAGGTTAGTCGAGCTCGAAGAGAAGATCTCTGAAGAGCAAAGAGCTATGGATTCTCAGGAACCCATTATTCATGAGAGCTAGTAATTGATGTTCCTTTATTACCTCATAGATCTAGTAGGATCTTCCGACCTCCTGAAAGATACATGGATATGCTTGCAGAGAAAGTTAAGAAAATATTTCTTATGGAAGATAAAGATCATGGCGATGATCTTAATATCTTTGACGAGGCGATGTCTGACATCGATTCCAAAAAATGGTTAGATGCAATAAAGTCAGAGATTGACTCGATGCATTCGAACCAAGTATGGATCTTAGTGGATCCACCTAAGGGTATAGTACCCATTAGATATAAATGGATCTACAAAAAAAAATAGGTGTCGATGGTAAGGTAGAGACCTATAAAGCTAGGCTCGTGATAAAAAGTTATAGTCAGCGCGAAGGTATTGACTATCAAAAAATTTTTTCGTCCGTAGCTATGCTGAAATCCATCCGTATTCTGCTTGTTGTTGCAGCTTATTATGATTATGAAATATGGCAGATGGATGTGAAAACTACTTTCCTGAATGGATATCTTGAGAAAGATATCTATATGGAGCAGTCTTTGGGTTTCACATCTGATGATAATAATTATAGAGTCTGTTGGGTATAAAATATCCCCAGCTGAAGTCCTCCACAGAATCAATGGCTCCGCCAACAAGGCCAACCTCAAAAGAAATCTCCGCCCGGGCTCCCACGGGAGCCGGACTTCATCCTCGACGACCAACAACTTCAGCTACAAGATAGCTCCGCCCGGACTCCTACGGGAGCCGGGCCCCACCGACGACTCCAACGACTGCAGACAGACTCCGTCCGGGCTCCTACGGGAGCCGGACTCCGCCGACAACTTCGACCTCAAGAGGACTCCGCCCGGACTCCTACGGGAGCCGGGCTCCGCTCTCGGTATCGACTGCTGGTAAGCTCCGTCCGGACTCCTACGGGAGCCGGACTTCACCTTCAACTTTGATTGCAGAGGACTCCGCCCGGACTCCTACGGGAGTCGGGCTCCGCTCTCGGTATTGACTGCTGGTAAGCTCCGTCCGGACTCCTACGGGAGCCGGACTTCACCTCTAATTTTGATTGCAGAGGACTCCGCCCGGACTCCTACGGGAGTCGAGCTTCGCTCTCGGTATCTACCGCTGGTAAGCTCCGTCCGGACTCCTACGGGAGCCAGACTTCACCTTCAACTTTGATTGCAGAGGACTCCGCCCGGACTCCTACGGGAGCCGGGCTCCGCTCTCGGTATCAACTACTGGTAAGCTCCGTCCGGACTCCTACGGGAACCGGACTTCACCTTTAATTTTGATTGCAGAGGACTCCGCCCGGACTCCTACGGGAGCCGAGCTCCGCTCTCAGTATCGACTGCTGGTAAGTTCCGGTCGGACTCCTACGGGAGCCGGACTCCACCCACGATCCCAACCGCAAGGAGGACCCCTCCCGGACTTCTACAGAGGCCGGACTCCGACCGCTGCCGAGCCTCAATCAACAGATCCGCGCCCCCTGGCAGGTCACAATAACAACCATGATCCTGTTCCACTTCCTGTAGCGGATTCCGCGCGGCTCCATCACCCCCTGCGGCGGACCCATTACTCTCTGACAGGCTGTGTCAACGGCCACGATTCTGCTCCGCTCCCTGCGGCAGGTGCTGCGCGACTCCACTACTCTCTGACAACTAGCGGCAACGGACGCCGCACCACTACCTGCAACAAGCTCTACGTGGCAGGCCATGACAATAGCCACGGGTCTACTCCACTACCCTTCGCAATAAATTTCCCTGACCATGGGCGGCCCACTACCAGACGGTTACAAATGTCGCCATCAATCTGTTGCCTCCTCCGCCTATAAAAGGGGGACCCAGATACGTTGTTTTCTAAGCTCATTTCTTATCTCAAAACTCTACTAAATTCTCCGTTCGAGCACTCCATTCTTGTTGAGGCAGAGAACTGACTTGAGCGTTGGAGGGTCTTGCCGGAGCAACCCCACCTCCGGTTTAGACTTCCTTTGCAGGTCCCGGCGGCGACCGCGGCTTCCCCGACTCCAGCTTCTCCGGCGCAAGCAGATTTTTGCACCAACAGGATTGGCGCTAGAAGAAGGGCTGTGTCTTCGCAGTATCCTTGTTCTTAAAGTAGCGCTCAACGGATCCGCTTCCGGCCATCTTTTCCGGCGCCCAATCTTCCTTCCCTCATCTGATGCCCTCTCACGAGGTCTCTGCACAGCTACCTCCGACTATGGTCACCGATAAGGGGTGGACGGATGACCGGTCTCTGTCGGATTCCGTCAACGTCATCTCGGGGGAATCTCGGTGGGAGACAACCAGCGTACCAGCTGTATCCCCCAAGCGACAAAAAGTTGAAGAACCCATAACCTTCACTGAAGTGGACACCCAGGGAGTCCAATTCCCTCATAACGACGTGGTCGTAGTTTCCTTGAACATAGCAAATTACGACATCCGTCGTATTCTCGTCGACAACGAAAGTTCGGCCGACATCCTGTTCTACAATGCCTTCTCAAGAATGACCACTCTTGGCGGTCATCTGAGACCGATTTGCTCCCCCTTGATAGGGTTTACCGGTGACGCCGTTCCGACGGAAGGAATGATAGCTCTGACTGTGACCGCGGGTCAGTATCCAAAGCAATCTAGAGCTCTGGTAAATTTCCTGGTGGTAAAGGCGCCATCTGCCTACAATGCAATTCTTGGCCGGCCTGGCCTCAATGCCCTCAGAGCTGTTGTTTCAACCTACCATTTGAAATTGAAGTTCCCCACCAACCAGGGGATCGGAGAGGTTCGGGGAGACCAAGCCCTGGCCAGACATTGCTACAACATCACCCTGCAAAGAAGCGATCAAGCGGACCTCTGTCTGGTCGATGGATTGGATGCTCGCGATGACCTCACTGAGGAGAGGGGCGGTCCAATCGAAGACCTAATACCAATCCCTTTGAATGATGGGAACACGGAGCATGTGGTGTTAATTGGCTCCAACCTGGAGGAGGAGGTGCGGACGCGTCTTGTGGATTTCCTCCGAAGGAATGCGGACGTTTTCGCATGGGTCCCGGCGGATATGTCGGGGATCGACACAGAAGTCATGGAACATCATTTGGCGGTCGACTCTAAACATCGGCCGACGAAAGAAAAGATCCGGAGTCATACCCCGGAGAGGCAGAAGGCGATAGCCGAGGAAGTGGATAAGCTTCTCAAGGCCGGATTTATTAAGGAAGTCAATTATCCCGAGTGGATCTCCAATGTTGTTTTGGTCAAGAAAGCAAACGACAAGTGGAGGATGTGTATCGACTTCAAAAAGCTGAATAAGGCTTGTCCAAAGGACAGCTACCCCCTTCCCAGGATCGACCAACTGGTGGACGCTACCTCAGGCCATGAGCTCCTCACTTTTATGGACGCGTTCTCCGGCTATAACCAGATTAGAATGGCATCGGAAGATGAAGAAAAGACAGCTTTCATCACTAATCGCGGCCTTTACTGCTACAGGGTCATGCCATTTGGCCTCAAGAACGCGGGCGCAACTTATCAACGACTGATGAACAAAATCTTCAAAGAGCAGATCGACCGAAACATGGAGGTTTACGTGGACGATATGCTTGTAAAAAGCAGGTCTTCTAGAAATCATGTCGCCGACCTCGAGGAAACCTTTGGCGCTCTTCGAAAGTATAGAATGAAGCTGAACCCGACCAAATGTGCTTTTGGGGTAACTTCAGAAAAGTTCCTGGGCTTCATGGTATCGGGGCGTGGGATTGAGGCCAATTCAGAAAAAATTCGCGCCATCCAAGAGATGACCGCCCCAAGGTCGATCAAGGAGGTTCAGTGCCTCACGGGAAGGATAGCGGCTCTTAATCGCTTTGTCGCAAGGTCGGCCGAACGATGTTTGCCCTTCTTTCAAACCCTCAAGCAGCCGAAGAACTTCTGTTGGACCTCTGAATGCCAACAGGCATTCGAAGAATTAAAAGGCTACTTTAGCTCACCCCCGCTGCTGGCGAAGCCCGAACCTGGGGAGGAACTATTTTTGTACCTGATAGTCTCTCCCACGGCCCTCGCAGCTGTCCTTGTCAAAGAAGAAACGAAAGTCCAGCGACCAGTCTACTACATTAGCCGCGCGCTGAGGGACGCCGAGATCAGGTATACTAAATTAGAAAAACTGACCTACGCCTTGTTGATTGCAGCTCGGAGACTCCGACCTTACTTTCAAGGGCACACGGTGACACTACTCACCGATCAACCGATCAAGACGGTCTTGCACCGAGTTGATACCTCCGGAAGGATGGCAAAATGGACGATCGAGCTCACGGAATTCGATATCAACTACAGACCTAGACCGACAATAAAAGCCCAAATATTGGCTGATTTCATTGTAGAGTGCACCATCCCAGAGGAGGCCGAACCTGGGCAAAGTGGAGTTGACAGCCCGAAGTCTCAACCGAACTCCCCCGACGAAGAAGCCAGTCGCTCCGATTGCTTTTGGACCCTCTTTGTGGACGGATCTTCCAGCATGGCCGGTGCGGGTGCAGGCCTGATCTTAGTCGGCCCGAAGGGAGTCGTCGCGGAGTACGCTCTGCGTTTTGAGTTCCCCGCAACAAACAATGGAGCGGAATATGAAGCTCTGATTGCAGGATTAAGGATCGCCAAAGGGCTGGGGATAGATCAACTCCGGGTGCACAGCGATTCCCAACTTGTGGTGGGATAAGTCAGCGGGAGTTATGAAGCGCGGGAGGACAGTATGGCCAAATATCTTGAGAAAGTAAAGGGGCTTATCCCCGTCTTTAGCAGTTTCGACATCAGGCAGATTCCAAGGTCGGAGAATACCAGAGCCGATCTTCTCTCCAAGTTGGCGACATCGGCTCCGGCCGAATTGCCCAAAGGCGTCCTCTTTGAAGTTCTAAAACATCCGAGTACAGAAGAACCGCGGCCCGTAATGGAGATCGACCACGAGCCCAGTTGGATCGACCCACTGATAACCTATCTTAGAGATGGAGTTCTCCCCTAGGACGCGAAAGAGGCCCGGAAGCTTCGAAATCAAGCCTCCCGATACATCCTTTATGAGGGCAAATTGTACAAATGATCATACTCCTTGCCCCTCTTAAGGTGTCTCCGGCCCTCCGAAGCTGACTACGCTTTATGGGAAGTGCACGAAGGAGCCTGCGGAAACCATTTGGGTGCCAGATCTTTATCCCACAAGCTGCTCCGCCAAGGGTATTATTGGCCAACGATGCATTATGATTCGATCGAATACGTCAAAAAGTGCGATCGGTGCCAGAGATACGCCAACGTCCAGAGACAGCCCGCCACTGAGCTCATACCCTTGAGTGCCCCATGGCCTTTTGCACAGTGGGGGATGGACATCCTTGGCCCCTTTCCCATGGCGTCTGGGCAAAGGAAGTTCCTCCTGGTAGCGATCGACTATTTCACCAAATGAGTTGAAGCCGAACCACTAGCAAAAATCACAGAAGCAAAAGTACAAGATTTCGTTTGGAAGTCAATTGTGTGCAGGTTCGGTCTACCTAGAACCCTAATCACTGATAACGGACGGCAATTCGCGGGAGCAAGATTCGCCGAATTCTGTGAAGATCTAAACATCTCCTACAACTTCACATCAGTAGCCCACCCTCAGGCGAACAGCGAAGCTGAGGTAACTAACAGAACCCTTTTGCAGGGAATTAAGACAAGGCTTGAAAAAGCAAAAGGAACTTGGGCGGATGAGCTTTATCACGTGCTATGGGCATATCGAACTACCCAGAGGTTACCTACAGGGGAGACTCCCTTTGCTTTAGCCTTTGGTACGGAAGCTGTCATCCCGATCGAGCTTAAACTCCCGTCGGCACGAGTCGTGGCATTCGACGAACCCCAAAATGCACAAAGTCTCAGAGCCAACCTCGACCTGCTGGAAGAAAGAAGGAAGATTGCTCAGGTTCGAATGGCAGCCTACAGACAGAAAGTTGCCCGATATTACAACGCCCGAGTCAAGAGCAAAGCCTTTAAAGTAGGAGATCTGGTGCTTCGACGAGCTGCTGTCTCGCAGCCTCAGGACCGGGGGAAGCTCGCCCCGAACTGGGAGGGACCTTATGAGGTCAAAGAAGTAGTTCGGCCCGAAACCTATTATCTCAAGGAGCTCGGAGGAGCCGACCTCCCGCGATCGTGGAGCTCAGAAAACTTACGGATGTACTACCAGTGACTTCGTTTTAGTCGAAAATCGCATACCCATGTGTCTTTAGACAATTCAAGCAAACTGTGTCAAAAACAAAAGGACGATCTCATAAAGTCGAAGGCCCGGTTCTTTTAGACCGGATGGGGGGAGAGGCCCTACAACGCCCATATGTGCCCCCACAGCCCTGTTAGGGACAGGAGGAGAACCTCGCCCTAACTTGAGCAAAGTCAAAGGTCCGGTTCTTTTAGACCGGATGGGGGGAGAGGCCTTACAACGCCCATATGTGCCCCCACAGCCCTGTTAGGGACAGGAGGAGAACCTCGCCCTAACTTGAGCAAAGTCAAAGGCCCGGTTCTTTTAGATCGGATGGGGGGAGAGGCCCTACAACGCCCATATGTGCCTCCACAGCCCTGTTAGGGACAGGAGGAGAACCTCGCCCTAACTTGAGCAAAGTCAAAGGCCCGGTTCTTTTAGACCGGATGGGAGGAGAGGCCTTACAACGCCCTAATGTGCCCCCACAGCCATGTCAGGAACAGGAGGAGAACCTTGTCCTGACATGAGCAAAGTCGAAGGCCCGGTTCTTTTAGACCGGATGGGGGGAGAGGCCTTACAATGCCCTAATGTGCCCCCACAGCCATGTCAGGAACAGGAAGAGAACCTCGTCCTGACATGAGCAAAGTCGAAAGCCCAGTTCTTTTAGACCGGATGGGGGAGAGGCCTTACAGCGCCCTAACGCGCCCCCACAAGCCAGGCTGGTAACGAGAGGAGAACCTCACACCGGCTCGAGCAAAATGGAAGGTCCGGACTCCTACGGGAGCCGGGTTCCAACGACAAGGAAGACTTCACCCGGTCTCCTACGGGAGCCGGGTTCCAACGACAAGGAATACTTCACCCGGACTCCTACGGGAGCCGGGTTCCAACGCCAAGGAAGGCTTCACCCGGACTCCTACGGGAGCCGGGTCCCGTCCACGACGCCAAAGAAAACTTCACCCGGACTCCTACGGGAGCCGGGCTCCATCGCCGACATCAGCTACAGGACAACCCCGCCCGGACTCCTACGGGAGCCGGGCTCCGCTGACAACAGCAACTGCCGATAGGCCTTGTCCAGACTCCTACGGGACCCGGACTTTGCCTATGGCTTTGATTGCAGGAAGACTTCGCCCTGACCCCCACGAGAGCCAGGCTACTCCAACTTCAGGAGGGCTTCTCCGTTCGGACTCCCAAGGGAGCCGAACTTAGCTCCGACTTCAGCAGAGAAAAAACCCAAGCAAAAAAGGAAAGCGAACAGTGCCCGAAGGCAACGGAAGCTCGAATCCACGAATTCAAGCCCTAGGAGGGACCTCGGGTCCGAAGGGCCCCAAGCGAACCTGCAACCGTCGACGGAATGACAATTGGGTATCTTCGAACGGCGTAAGAGCCGAAAAGCAGCTCGACAAATGACGACCCCACATGAACAGAAGAGGTCGTCGATGACCTTGGGACGACGTGAAAAAGAAAAGAAGAAGAGAAGGAAGAAATAGGAAAGGAAAATGAAGAAGTTTGACAGACATCTATTTAATGCGAGATGCAGACGAGGTAACAAAATCTCTTTTTCATTTAACAAGAGTATACGTTACAGGACCCGGTGGGTCAGGAAAAAAAGAAGAAGAAGAGACACGTTATCGCAAGCCTCGCGAACACGGTTCGGGAAGGACGAACCGGAGGCCGCTCTGAGCTGCAAACTCCTCTTCCCGTCTCTGTCCTTCTCAGCCGCGTTCTCCAGTGCGTGTAACAGCTCTCGCCTCATCTCGCCTCATTCTGTCTCCGAAGTCCCAACCCTAGCGGGAAAAGGGTGGGATAGATCTCCGGAGGCGGTAAGGGCAACGGCGGCAGTAGCGAAGACCTGTTTCAAGAAGAACTGGAGTCACCTTGGAAACGGTAGCGATGCCAGAGATGTGTCTCATCTTCGAATGCTCCACGACGGCCGCCACCCAAAATGCTCCGGCAAGGTCGGCATGCGCTACTTCCACCATCCCCGCAACAAGTTCCACTGCCCCACCGTCGACGCCGACCGCCTCTGATCCCTCGTCCCCGACGGCATCAAGGATTCCGCCATAACTTATGACGACAGCTCTGCCCTCTTGACCGGTATCATCCCGCCTTGCTACTCCGAAATTCGCGGGCAGAATAACTTCACCGACAGCCCCCGTTATTAAACCCCTGTTGTTGAAGGAATTCTTCCTTGAGCCCCCTTCAAAACGATGGAGATTCTCACCGACCGCCATTCTCCTCCTCACCTTCCTCCAAGCTCTAGACATCCCCTTAAGAACGGCCTCCGGGGTAGAGGACATGGCGTGGGAACCCTCAGAGAAGAATTGGGGGGGGGGGCTGAAGAAGGCAAGAACTGGTGCGAGGGAAGCAAGGTTCTCAGGCGAAAGAAAGGCGCCAGGATGAAGCCATGAAAGGACTAGGGGGTTTAAATAGCCGACGGATCCTAGCGCAGTTATGGCGGCGGGCATTCCTGGGCCAACTGGTGCGTGCCACGTGACGTGCTTATCCCCTTCATCGCTATCGAGGGTTGACCGCTCATAAATTCCCGCGGCACGGTGCTTGGGATCGCGTTCCGACGGGGGTTTCGAAAAGACTCTTCAGGTCACCTCCACCGAAAAGCGGACTCTGACGTATACACATTAAATGCCAAAGTATCTAGAGGCGGCGGTGCGCAGGATTCAAAGGTGCGACTTCGGCTGTGTCCATCTCTCTGTACTTCCTTCGTTCGAAATTCAAACTCGAAAGTAGGGGGACTGGTGTTGGGTATAAAATACCCCCAGTCGAAGTCCTCCACAGAATCAACGGCTCCGCCAACAAGGCCAACCTCAAAAGAAATCTCCGCCCGGGCTCCCACGGGAGCCGGACTTCATCCTCGACGACCAACAACTTCAGCTACAAGATAGCTCCACCCGGACTCCTATGGGAGCCGGGCCCCACCGACGACTCCAACGACTGCAGACAGACTCCGTCCGGGCTCCTACGGGAGCCGGACTCCGCCGACAACTTCGACCTCAAGAGGACTCCGCCCGGACTCCTACGGGAGCCGGACTCCGCTCTCGGTATCGACTGCTGGTAAGCTCCGTCCGGACTCCTACGGGAGCCGGACTTCACCTTCAACTTTGATTGCAGAGGACTCCGCCCGGACTCCTACGGGAGCCGGGCTCCGCTCTCGGTATTGACTGCTGGTAAGCTCCGTCCGGACTCCTACGGGAGCCGGACTTCACCTCTAATTTTGATTGCAGAGGACTCCGCCCGGACTCCTACGGGAGCCGAGCTCCGCTCTCGGTATCTACCGCTGGTAAGCTCCGTCTGGACTCCTACGGGAGCCGGACTTCACCTTCAACTTTGATTGCAGAGGACTCCGCCCGGACTCCTACGGGAGCCGGGCTCTGCTCTCGGTATCAACTGCTGGTAAGCTCCGACCGGACTCCTACGGGAACCGGACTTCACCTTTAATTTTGATTGCAGAGGACTCCGCCCGGACTCCTACGGGAGCCGAGCTCCGCTCTCAGTATCGACTGCTGGTAAGTTCTGGTCGGACTCCTACGGGAGCCGGACTCCACCCACGACTCCAACCGCAAGGAGGACCCCTCCCGGACTTCTACAGAGGCCGGACTCCGACCGCTGTCGAGCCTCAATCAACAGATCCGCGCCCCCTGGCAGGTCACAATAACAACCATGATCCTGTTCCACTTCCTGTAGCGGATTCCGCGCGGCTCCATCACCCCCTGCGGCGGACCCATTACTCTCTGACAGGCTGTGTCAACGGCCACGATTCTGCTCCGCTCCCTGCGGCAGGTGCTGCGCGACTCCACTACTCTCTGACAACTAGCGGCAATGGACGCCGCTCCACTACCTGCAACAGGCTCTACGTGGCAGGCCATGACAATAGCCATGGGTCTACTCCACTATCCTTCGCAATAAATTCTCCTGACCATGGGCGGCCCACTACCAGACGGTTACAAATGTCGCCATCAATCCGTTGCCTCCTCCACCTATAAAAGGGGGATCCAGATACGTTGTTTTCTAAGCTCATTTCTTATCTCAAAACTCTGCTAAATTTTCCGTTCGAGCACTCCATTCTTGTTGAGGCAGAGAACTGACTTGAGCGTCGGAGGGTCTTGCCGGAGCAACCCCACCTCCGGTTTAGACTTCCTTTGCAGGTCCCGACGGCGACCGCGGCTTCCCCGACTCCAGCTTCTCCGGCGCAAGCAGATTTTTGCACCAACAGAGTCTGTAAGCTATAAAGATCCATATACGGATTAAAGTAAGCTTCTCAGAGTTGAAATCTTCATTTTGATGATGCAATCAAATCGTTTGGTTTTATCAAGAACGAAGAGGAATCTTGTGTATATAAAAAGATCAGTGGGAGCGCAATAATATTTTTCGTATTATACGTGAATGATATTCTCCTCATTGGGAATGATGTTCCCATGCTGATCACAGTCAAAAGATAGTTGTCCAAGAAATTTTTTCATGAAAGATCTAGAAAAATCATCCTATATTCTTGAAATAAAGGTCTATAGGGATAGATCTAAAAGGATGCTAGGCATGGTTCGCCGTATCAGGCCGAACCGTCCGGTACGGGGCGTACCGAGCCGGATCGATCCCTTACCGATCCGGTTCGGGCCTGTTTTTCGAAAAAGGATCCTGAACTGCACCAAACCGCCCGATTCGATGCGGTTCGGGCCCATACCGCTCGGAACCGGGCGGTATGGCTCGGTTCTGGATCGGTTCGGGGTGAACCGAACCGTACCGTCCAAGGAAGGGGGGAGGGAGGAAGGTGGGGGCCTTTTCACGTGGTTGGGAGGAGGGAGGGGGGAGAGAAATGGGCATGGCCCACTTCACATGGGGGGAGGGCCTGGTGCTTTAATAAGCACCAGGCCTTCGGTATTCTTTGAGAGTTCTCAAAGAACATCCATGACCGTGGGCAACTTAATCGTTGAGACCTTCAAAAAATTAGAAAAGAAGATAAAATTTCGTGAAATTGAAGGTGTGATTTGAGAAGAGGTTGATCTTTGGTCGGAGGTAAGATAATCTGTTATTTTGTTAGTAAATATTTTTTTTTATTTTTGTTGTTAGACATAGGATAAAAATGAGGTGAAATAAAAATAGAAAAAAATCATGTCAAAATCTTATGATTTTGGTATGATTAATTATATATGATAGATCTTTGAAAGATCTACACGATGACACCAAAATTATTAATTTTTATTAATTATATATTTTTTAAATATTTTTAAATATTAATTTATTTAAAAATTAAAAAAAAAATTTAGAGAAAAAAATTAAAATTTGAGAATCATGTTTAGAATAATTCAAGCTACTTAAATCTAATTTCAAATTTTTTCAAATATTTTAAATTAAAAAATTATATTTTTAATTATTTAAATAAAAAAATTTAATTATAAAATAAAAAATATATAAAAATAGTGTTATATTTTAGTTAATTTAAAAATATTATTTGAAGCATATAACATATTTATTTTGAATTTATAAATTTTAAAATAATTATTAAAATTATTTTAAAATTATATATAATTATTTTAATTATCATTAAACTATCATATTTTGTTATACTTGTATATATTTTAATTATATATATACTGCGGACGATCTTGCATGTGGAGTAGGGTCCATAGATGTATCTGAATCATCTTCACATTATGGATCCTATTATCCATAGCCACCTTATGATCCATATGCATATGGTGCATCTGAGGCATCATCTTCTAGTGGTTACTACCCTTTGCAGTCTGGAGCATCTTACAGATCATATTTTGCTACTGGCATATTTGGATGGGCTCCTCCACAATCGTACCATCATCTTGAGGATACTTCTCAGAGTCAGAATTTTAACAAGAGGTCTGAGATGTCTTACAATCCAGAGAGGATGCCTTATGGGATGATGAATATTCGAGAGTATGGTGCAGCTTGGCTAGAGGGTTGGGCTGAATTCCTTCAGATTATGTTGATGATCCAGACATCTATGAGCATCACAGACACTCGACAAGAAATTAAATGCAGAGTACATCTTAAGGTTCGTATATCAGTTATTGCGCTTTGTACTTAAATATTTAGATACATTTTAATACATATTTTATATATTTTTTTTTTAATTTTAAGATGACATAGTTGAAATATAATGTAAATAATTATATGTTTGAAATTTTAGATCAAGAGTCTTTGTACCGCAACGTAACTCCAAATTGAATCCAAATATGTCAATAATATGCAATATAATGCCATATTGAAGTTGTATTTATCAATTATTAACTTCAAAAATCTAAAAAAAAATTAAAAATTAAAAAAATATTATGTACCGGTACTGAACCGGTATGCCTAGGCGTACCATGTGTCGGTACGGTACCGGTACCGTACCATACTGGTCTGGGATCGGTACGCCGTCCGGTACCCGTACAGCAAACCTTGATGCTAGGCCTGTCACAAAAGCTGTATATAAAGAAAGTGCTAAAGAGGTTAAGTATGGAAAACTCTAAAAGAGGATTCAGATTTCATATCTGATCCTGATGATAGAAAGTCTACGTTAGGATATGTGTTTGCTTGCAATGGTGGGGCAGTCAGCTGGAAGAATTTCAAGCAACCCGTCATAACTTATTCGACCTTAGAGGCTGAATATATCGTTGCTTCGCATGCTGCAAAGGAAGGCTTCTGATTCAAGAAGTTCGTCGTGGAGTTTTGGATAATGACATCGGATGCCATACCACTTTATTGCGATAACAATGAAGCCATAGCACTTGCTAAGGAGCCGAAGTCTCATCAAAAATCAAAGCACATCGAGCGGCGATACCATATCATACATGACTATCTCAAAAAAAAAATATATCGAGATGCGAAGAGTAGATTCTGCAGACAACGTGACAGATCCGCTGACAAAGCAATTGAGCCAGCCAAAGTTGGAAGTCCACCTTAAGAAAATGGGACATAGATTAGTGGTCAATTGACTTTAATCCAAGTGCGAGATTGTTAGATATATGTTCTAAAAGTCAATATGACTGACACATTGTAACAAATTTAGGATACAATTTTGTACTTAATTCATTGATTTGATCGATAAAAGGGCAAGTTTGTTTTCATTCAAGTGTGATATATCATTGAATCATTCATGGAATTAACATTTCAATACATATTCTAAAGATGTTGAGAATTAGAGATGTATATAATTTTTAAATACTTTCGATCATAGTATCATCATGAGGACGGTGATCGATCCGGATAGACCGACGTACAGATCACTTTCTTCGGAGTGGATGCGTCTCTGATTTACAATGTAGAGATACTGAACGACGAGTGCAGATAATTGTTAGAGAATAACTAGTGCTAAGCGTGACCATACGAGAGATCACTTAGATTTCTATTCGATCATCAGTGATTGTCTCGATGCTGTAGTTGTGTGAATGGTTCTTTGACCTACGATGATACGATTGCTCGCAGTGGGGCTGCTGGAGTTTGACTGATATATAAATATGATCTCAATGAGTCCTTGTAGTAGATGTTGGTGATAGTTGATCCACTATAGTAGGGTACATATCTACATAAAATCTATCGACCTTGATAAAGAGTAGTCTTGTCAGATTTGAGAGGCTAAGTTGGAGAGTTTGTGGTCACAGCAGTGTGATTAATGAAAAAGAGTTTCTATGAGGATTGCAATTAGACTTGAGCTGATCGAATCTATCATTGACTGATAATGAGATTTGATAATTTATCCATGACCTACCATCTAGTCGGGACTCACGATAGAAGGACTAAATCACATGTGAACTATATCTTGAAATTTTTTTTCGATTCTATTGGATTGCTACTACATATTGCTAGGTGTCACTAGTGGATGGTGAGAGCTCATTAGGGTTGCTCAGGATCGACAATTCTTGATGAATTAGAGTAGAATTATTTCGATTTATTGAAAGGAGTTTCAATGATACTATGATAAAGATCATTGAATTGAATCTATAGAGTTACACAACAAAAAGATTAGATCTGAAATAAGCAATTGGGCTTATGAAGTCTCAATTAAGTTTAGAGAAATCTTA
>NC_025999.2:64661-110952 GCF_000442705.2 Elaeis guineensis
AACCCTAAACCCTAAACCCTAAACCCTAAACCCTAAACCCTAAACCCCTAAACCCTAAACCTAAACCCTAAACCCTAAACCCTAAAACCCTAAACCCCTAAACCCTAAACCCTAAACCCTAAACCCTAAACCCTAAAACCCTAAACCCTAAACCCTAAACCCTAAACCCTAAACCCTAAACCCTAAACCCTAAACCCTAAACCCTAAACCCTAAACCCCTAAACCCTAAACCCTAAACCCTAAACCCTAAACCCTAAACCCTAAACCCTAAACCCTAAACCCTAAACCCTAAACCCTAAACCCTAAACCCTAAACCCTAAACCCTAAACCCTAAACCCTAAACCCTAAACCCTAAACCCTAAACCCTTAAACCCTAAACCCTAAACCCTAAAACCCTAAACCCTAAACCCTAAACCCTAAACCCTAAACCCTAAACCCTAAACCCTAAACCCTAACCCTAAACCCTAAACCCTAAACCCTAAACCCTAACCCTAAACCCTAAACCCTAAACCCTAAACCCTAAACCCTAAACCCTAAACCCTAAACCCTAAACCCTAAACCCTAAACCCTAAACCCTAAACCCTAAACCCTAAACCCTAAACCCTAAACCCTAAACCCTAACCCTAAACCCTAAACCCTAAACCCTAAACCCTAAACCCTAAACCCTAAACCCTAAACCCTAAACCCTAAACCCTAAACCCTAAACCCTAAACCCTAAACCCTAAACCCTAAACCCTAAACCCTAAACCCTAAACCCTAAACCCTAAACCCTAAACCCTAAACCCTAAACCCTAAACCCTAAACCCTAAAACCCTAAACCCTAAACCCTAAACCCTAAACCCTAAACCCTAAACCCTAAACCCTAAACCCTAAACCCTAAACCCTAAACCCTAAACCCTAAACCCTAAACCCTAAACCCTAAACCCTAAACCCTAAACCCTAAACCCTAAACCCTAAACCCTAAACCCTAAACCCTAAACCCTAAACCCTAAACCCTAAACCCTAAACCCTAAACCCTAAACCCTAAACCCTAAACCCTAAACCCTAAACCCTAAACCCTAAACCCTAAACCCTAAACCCTAAACCCTAAACCCTAAACCCTAAACCCTAAACCCTAAACCCTAAACCCTAAACCCTAAACCCTAAACCCTAAACCCTAAACCCTAAACCCTAAACCCTAAACCCTAAACCCTAAACCCTAAACCCTAAACCCTAAACCCTAAACCCTAAACCCTAAACCCTAAACCCTAAACCCTAAACCCTAAACCCTAAACCCTAAACCCTAAACCCTAAACCCTAAACCCTAAACCCTAAAACCCTAAACCCTAAACCCTAAACCCTAAACCCTAAACCCTAAACCCTAAACCCTAAACCCTAAACCCTAAACCCTAAACCCTAAACCCTAAACCCTAAACCCTAAACCCTAAACCCTAAACCCTAAACCCTAAACCCTAAACCCTAAACCCTAAACCCTAAACCCTAAACCCTAAACCCTAAACCCTAAACCCTAAACCCTAAACCCTAAACCCTAAACCCTAAACCCTAAACCCTAAACCCTAAACCCTAAACCCTAAACCCTAAACCCTAAACCCTAAACCCTAAACCCTAAACCCTAAACCCTAAACCCTAAACCCTAAACCCTAAACCCTAAACCCTAAACCCTAAACCCTAAACCCTAAACCCTAAACCCTAAACCCTAAAACCCTAAACCCTAAACCCTAAACCCTAAACCCTAAAACCCTAAACCCTAAACCCTAAACCCTAAACCCTAAACCCTAAACCCTAAACCCTAAACCCTAAACCCTAAACCCTAAACCCTAAACCCTAAACCCTAAACCCTAAACCCTAAACCCTAAACCCTAAACCCTAAACCCTAAACCCTAAACCCTAAACCCTAAACCCTAAACCCTAAACCCTAAACCCTAAACCCTAAACCCCTAAACCCTAAACCCTAAACCCTAAACCCTAAACCCTAAACCCTAAACCCTAAAACCCTAAACCCTAAACCCTAAACCCTAAACCCTAAACCCTAAACCCTAAACCCTAAACCCTAAACCCTAAACCCTAAACCCTAAACCCTAAACCCTAAACCCTAAACCCTAAACCCTAAACCCTAAACCCTAAACCCTAAACCCTAAACCCTAAACCCTAAACCCTAAACCCTAAACCCTAAACCCTAAACCCTAAACCCTAAACCCTAAACCCTAAACCCTAAACCCTAAACCCTAAACCCTAAACCCTAAACCCTAAACCCTAAACCCTAAACCCTAAACCCTAAACCCTAAACCCTAAACCCTAAACCCTAAACCCTAAAACCCTAAACCCTAAACCCTAAACCCTAAACCCTAAACCCTAAACCCTAAACCCTAAACCCTAAAACCCTAAACCCTAAACCCTAAACCCTAAACCCTAAAACCCTAAACCCTAAACCCTAAACCCTAAACCCTAAACCCTAAACCCTAAACCCTAAACCCTAAACCCTAAAACCCTAAACCCTAAACCCTAAACCCTAAACCCTAAACCCTAAACCCTAAACCCTAAACCCTAAAACCCTAAACCCTAAACCCTAAACCCTAAACCCTAAACCCTAAACCCTAAACCCTAAACCCTAAACCCTAAACCCTAAACCCTAAACCCTAAACCCTAAACCCTAAACCCTAAACCCTAAACCCTAAAACCCTAAACCCTAAACCCTAAACCCTAAACCCTAAACCCTAAACCCTAAACCCTAAACCCTAAACCCTAAACCCTAAACCCTAAACCCTAAACCCTAAACCCTAAACCCTAAACCCTAAACCCTAAACCCTAAACCCTAAACCCTAAACCCTAAACCCTAAACCCTAAACCCTAAACCCTAAACCCTAAACCCTAAACCCTAAACCCTAAACCCTAAACCCTAAACCCTAAACCCTAAACCCTAAAACCCTAAACCCTAAACCCTAAAACCCTAAACCCTAAACCCTAAACCCTAAACCCTAAACCCTAAACCCTAAACCCCTAAACCCTAAACCCTAAACCCTAAACCCTAAACCCTAAACCCTAAACCCTAAACCCTAAACCCTAAACCCTAAACCCTAAACCCTAAACCCTAAACCCTAAACCCTAAACCCTAAACCCTAAACCCTAAACCCTAAACCCTAAACCCTAAACCCTAAACCCTAAACCCTAAACCCTAAACCCTAAACCCTAAACCCTAAACCCTAAACCCTAAACCCTAAACCCTAAACCCTAAACCCTAAACCCTAAACCCTAAACCCTAAACCCTAAACCCTAAACCCTAAACCCTAAACCCTAAACCCTAAACCCTAAACCCTAAACCCTAAACCCTAAACCCTAAACCCTAAACCCTAAACCCTAAACCCTAAACCCTAAACCCTAAACCCTAAACCCTAAACCCTAAACCCTAAACCCTAAACCCTAAACCCTAAACCCTAAACCCTAAACCCTAAACCCTAAACCCTAAACCCTAAACCCTAAACCCTAAACCCTAAACCCTAAAACCCTAAACCCTAAACCCTAAACCCTAAACCCTAAACCCTAAACCCTAAACCCTAAACCCTAAACCCTAAACCCTAAACCCTAAACCCTAAACCCTAAACCCTAAACCCTAAACCCTAAACCCTAAACCCTAAACCCTAAACCCTAAACCCTAAACCCTAAACCCTAAACCCTAAACCCTAAACCCTAAACCCTAAACCCTAAACCCTAAACCCTAAACCCTAAACCCTAAACCCTAAACCCTAAACCCTAAACCCTAAACCCTAAACCCTAAACCCTAAACCCTAAACCCTAAACCCTAAACCCTAAACCCTAAACCCTAAACCCTAAACCCTAAACCCTAAACCCTAAACCCTAAACCCTAAACCCTAAACCCTAAACCCTAAACCCTAAACCCTAAACCCTAAACCCTAAACCCTAAACCCTAAACCCTAAACCCTAAACCCTAAACCCTAAACCCTAAACCCTAAACCCTAAACCCTAAACCCTAAACCCTAAACCCTAAACCCTAAACCCTAAACCCTAAACCCTAAACCCTAAACCCTAAACCCTAAACCCTAAACCCTAAACCCTAAACCCTAAACCCTAAACCCTAAACCCTAAAACCCTAAACCCTAAACCCTAAACCCTAAACCCTAAACCCTAAACCCTAAACCCTAAACCCTAAACCCTAAACCCTAAACCCTAAACCCTAAACCCTAAACCCTAAACCCTAAACCCTAAACCCTAAACCCTAAAACCCTAAACCCTAAACCCTAAACCCTAAACCCTAAACCCTAAACCCTAAACCCTAAACCCTAAACCCTAAACCCTAAACCCTAAACCCTAAACCCTAAACCCTAAACCCTAAACCCTAAACCCTAAACCCTAAACCCTAAACCCTAAACCCTAAACCCTAAACCCTAAACCCTAAACCCTAAACCCTAAACCCTAAACCCTAAACCCTAAACCCTAAACCCTAAACCCTAAACCCTAAACCCTAAACCCTAAACCCTAAACCCTAAACCCTAAACCCTAAACCCTAAACCCTAAACCCTAAACCCTAAACCCTAAACCCTAAACCCTAAACCCTAAACCCTAAACCCTAAACCCTAAACCCTAAACCCTAAACCCTAAACCCTAAACCCTAAACCCTAAACCCTAAACCCTAAACCCTAAACCCTAAACCCTAAACCCTAAACCCTAAACCCTAAACCCTAAACCCTAAACCCTAAACCCTAAACCCTAAACCCTAAACCCTAAACCCTAAACCCTAAACCCTAAACCCTAAACCCTAAACCCTAAACCCTAAACCCTAAACCCTAAACCCTAAACCCTAAACCCTAAACCCTAAACCCTAAACCCTAAACCCTAAACCCTAAACCCTAAACCCTAAACCCTAAACCCTAAACCCTAAACCCTAAACCCTAAACCCTAAACCCTAAACCCTAAACCCTAAACCCTAAACCCTAAACCCTAAACCCTAAACCCTAAACCCTAAACCCTAAACCCTAAACCCTAAACCCTAAACCCTAAACCCTAAACCCTAAACCCTAAACCCTAAAACCCTAAACCCTAAACCCTAAACCCTAAACCCTAAACCCTAAACCCTAAACCCTAAACCCTAAACCCTAAACCCTAAACCCTAAACCCTAAACCCTAAACCCTAAACCCTAAACCCTAAACCCTAAACCCTAAACCCTAAACCCTAAACCCTAAACCCTAAACCCTAAACCCTAAACCCTAAACCCTAAACCCTAAACCCTAAACCCTAAACCCTAAACCCTAAACCCTAAACCCTAAACCCTAAACCCTAAACCCTAAACCCTAAACCCTAAACCCTAAACCCTAAACCCTAAACCCTAAACCCTAAACCCTAAACCCTAAACCCTAAACCCTAAACCCTAAACCCTAAACCCTAAACCCTAAACCCTAAACCCTAAACCCTAAACCCTAAACCCTAAACCCTAAACCCTAAACCCTAAACCCTAAACCCTAAACCCTAAACCCTAAACCCTAAACCCTAAACCCTAAACCCTAAACCCTAAACCCTAAACCCTAAACCCTAAACCCTAAACCCTAAACCCTAAACCCTAAACCCTAAACCCTAAACCCTAAACCCTAAACCCTAAACCCTAAACCCTAAACCCTAAACCCTAAACCCTAAACCCTAAACCCTAAACCCTAAAACCCTAAACCCTAAACCCTAAACCCTAAACCCTAAACCCTAAACCCTAAACCCTAAACCCTAAACCCTAAACCCTAAACCCTAAACCCTAAACCCTAAACCCTAAACCCTAAACCCTAAACCCTAAACCCTAAACCCTAAACCCTAAACCCTAAACCCTAAACCCTAAACCCTAAACCCTAAACCCTAAACCCTAAACCCTAAACCCTAAACCCTAAACCCTAAACCCTAAACCCTAAACCCTAAACCCTAAACCCTAAACCCTAAACCCTAAACCCTAAACCCTAAACCCTAAACCCTAAACCCTAAACCCTAAACCCTAAACCCTAAACCCTAAACCCTAAACCCTAAAACCCTAAACCCTAAACCCTAAACCCTAAACCCTAAACCCTAAACCCTAAACCCTAAACCCTAAACCCTAAAACCCTAAACCCTAAACCCTAAACCCTAAACCCTAAACCCTAAACCCTAAACCCTAAACCCTAAACCCTAAACCCTAAACCCTAAACCCTAAACCCTAAACCCTAAACCCTAAACCCTAAACCCTAAACCCTAAACCCTAAACCCTAAACCCTAAACCCTAAACCCTAAACCCTAAACCCTAAACCCTAAACCCTAAACCCTAAACCCTAAAACCCTAAACCCTAAACCCTAAACCCTAAACCCTAAACCCTAAACCCTAAACCCTAAACCCTAAACCCTAAACCCTAAACCCTAAACCCTAAACCCTAAACCCTAAACCCTAAACCCTAAACCCTAAACCCTAAACCCTAAACCCTAAACCCTAAACCCTAAACCCTAAACCCTAAACCCTAAACCCTAAACCCTAAACCCTAAACCCTAAACCCTAAACCCTAAACCCTAAACCCTAAACCCTAAACCCTAAACCCTAAACCCTAAACCCTAAACCCTAAACCCTAAACCCTAAACCCTAAAACCCTAAACCCTAAACCCTAAACCCTAAACCCTAAACCCTAAACCCTAAACCCTAAACCCTAAACCCTAAACCCTAAACCCTAAACCCTAAACCCTAAACCCTAAACCCTAAACCCTAAACCCTAAACCCTAAACCCTAAACCCTAAACCCTAAACCCTAAACCCTAAACCCTAAACCCTAAACCCTAAACCCTAAACCCTAAACCCTAAACCCTAAACCCTAAACCCTAAACCCTAAACCCTAAACCCTAAACCCTAAACCCTAAACCCTAAACCCTAAACCCTAAACCCTAAACCCTAAACCCTAAACCCTAAACCCTAAACCCTAAACCCTAAACCCTAAACCCTAAACCCTAAACCCTAAACCCTAAACCCTAAACCCTAAACCCTAAACCCTAAACCCTAAACCCTAAACCCTAAACCCTAAACCCTAAACCCTAAACCCTAAAACCCTAAACCCTAAACCCTAAACCCTAAACCCTAAACCCTAAACCCTAAACCCTAAACCCTAAACCCTAAACCCTAAACCCTAAACCCTAAACCCTAAACCCTAAACCCTAAACCCTAAACCCTAAACCCTAAACCCTAAACCCTAAACCCTAAACCCTAAACCCTAAACCCTAAAACCCTAAACCCTAAACCCTAAACCCTAAACCCTAAACCCTAAACCCTAAACCCTAAACCCTAAAACCCTAAACCCTAAACCCTAAACCCTAAACCCTAAACCCTAAACCCTAAACCCTAAACCCTAAACCCTAAACCCTAAACCCTAAACCCTAAACCCTAAACCCTAAACCCTAAACCCTAAACCCTAAACCCTAAACCCTAAACCCTAAACCCTAAACCCTAAACCCTAAACCCTAAACCCTAAACCCTAAACCCTAAACCCTAAACCCTAAACCCTAAACCCTAAACCCTAAACCCTAAACCCTAAACCCTAAACCCTAAACCCTAAACCCTAAACCCTAAACCCTAAACCCTAAACCCTAAACCCTAAACCCTAAACCCTAAACCCTAAACCCTAAACCCTAAACCCTAAACCCTAAACCCTAAACCCTAAACCCTAAACCCTAAACCCTAAACCCTAAAACCCTAAACCCTAAACCCTAAACCCTAAACCCTAAACCCTAAACCCTAAACCCTAAACCCTAAACCCTAAACCCTAAACCCTAAACCCTAAACCCTAAACCCTAAACCCTAAACCCTAAACCCTAAACCCTAAACCCTAAACCCTAAACCCTAAACCCTAAACCCTAAACCCTAAACCCTAAACCCTAAAACCCTAAACCCTAAACCCTAAACCCTAAACCCTAAACCCTAAAACCCTAAACCCTAAACCCTAAACCCTAAACCCTAAAACCCTAAACCCTAAACCCTAAACCCTAAACCCTAAACCCTAAACCCTAAACCCTAAACCCTAAACCCTAAACCCTAAACCCTAAACCCTAAACCCTAAACCCTAAACCCTAAACCCTAAACCCTAAACCCTAAACCCTAAACCCTAAACCCTAAACCCTAAACCCTAAACCCTAAACCCTAAACCCTAAACCCTAAACCCTAAACCCTAAACCCTAAAACCCTAAACCCTAAACCCTAAACCCTAAACCCTAAACCCTAAAACCCTAAACCCTAAACCCTAAACCCTAAACCCTAAACCCTAAACCCTAAACCCTAAACCCTAAAACCCTAAACCCTAAACCCTAAACCCTAAACCCTAAACCCTAAACCCTAAACCCTAAACCCTAAAACCCTAAACCCTAAACCCTAAACCCTAAAACCCTAAACCCTAAACCCTAAAACCCTAAACCCTAAACCCTAAACCCTAAAACCCTAAACCCTAAACCCTAAACCCTAAAACCCTAACCCTAAACCCTAAACCCTAAAACCCTAAAACCCTAAACCCTAAACCCTAAACCCTAAATCCTAAAAATCCTAAACCCCAAACCCTAAAACCCCAAACCCCAAACTCAAAATCCTAAATCCTGAACCCTGAACCCAGAACCCTGACCCCTCAACCCTGAACCCTGAACCCTAAACCCTAAATCCTAAATCTCAAACCCTAAACCCTAAAACCATAAATGCTAAACCCTAAATCCAAAAATCCTAAACTCCAAACCCTAAAACCCCAAACCCTAAATCCCAAACCCTCAAATCGTAACCCCCAAACCCTAAACCATAAACCCTAAACCCTAAACCCCAAATCCGAAAATCCTAAATCTTAAACCCCAAATCCTAAAATCCTAAACCCCAAATACAAAAACCCCAAATCCTAAGCCTCAAACCCTTCAACCCTAAACCCCAAACCCAAAACCCTAAACCATAAACCGTAAACCCTAAACCCAAATTCCTAAGACCCCAAATCTTAAACCCCAAACCCTAAACCCTAAACCCTATACCCCAAACCCTAAAATCCCAAACCCTAAATCCCAAACTCTTAAACCCTAAACCCCAAATTCCTGAAATCCTAAACCCTAAATCTTAAATACCCTAAACTCTAAACCCTAAACCCTAAAACCTAAGCCCTAAACCCTAAATCCTAAAACTCGAAACCCTAAACTCTAAATCCTTAATCCTAAATCCTAAATCCTAAAATCCTAAACCCTAAACCCTAAATCTCTAAATTAGCAATACTACAATGATGATAATCATAATCCAAAAAATTTGACACTTAAGAAAAAATTCTTTCATTATCAATTGAAGACTACAAAATTGGACTAAGGTCTGATGACAAAAGAGAAGAAATTTCATTGTCAGCTACAAAAATCGGACCAAAAGTCTGGTAACCAAAAAAAGAGAAAAACTTCACCAATTTCCCTTCGACTTCACCAGTAACTTTCGATGCTGCTACTTCAATCACCGCTATTACCTCAGTCTTCCAAACTTCAACAGTAACCGGTTCTACTTCAGTCGACGCCAGTGCAGTTTCTTTGGTCATAGCAGTTCCTTCGACAGTCAGTGCTAAACCCCAAACCCTAAACTCTAAATATCCTAAACCCTAAACCCTAAAATCCTAAAACCCTAAACCCAAAATATCCTAAACCCTAAACCCTAAAACCCTAAATCCTAAACCCTAAAACCCTAAACCCTAAATCCTAAAATCTTAAACCCTAAATCTTAAATCCTAAACCCTAAATCTCTAAATTAGCAACACTACAATGAATGATAATCATAATCCAAAAAATTCGATACTTAAGAAAAAATTCTTTCATTATCAATTGAAGACTACAAAATCAGACTAAGGTCTGATGACAAAAGAGAAGAAATTTCATTGTCAGCTACAAAAATCGGACCAAAGTCTGGTAACCAAAAAAAGAGAAAAACTACACCGACTGCCCTTCGACTTCACCAGTAACTTTCGATGCTGCTACTTTAGTCACCGCTATTACTTCATTCTCCCAAACTTCAACGATAACCGATTCTGCTTCAATCGATGCCAACGCAGTTTCTTTGGTCAGAGCAGTTCCTTCGACAGTCGGTGCTAAACTCCAAACTCTAAATCCTAAACTCTAAATACCCTAAATCCTAAACCCTAAAATCCTAAACCCTAAACTCTAAATCCTAAATCCTAAATCCTAAACCCTAAAATCCTAAATCCTAAACCTCTAAATTAGCAACATTACAATGAATGATAATCATAATCCAAGAAATTCGACACTTAAGAAAAAATTCTTTCATTATCAATTGAAGACTACAAAATCGAACTAAGGTCTGATGACAAAAGTGAAGAAATTTCATTGTCAGCTATAAAAATCGGACCAAAGTTCGATAACCAAAAAAAGAGAAAAACTACACCGACTGTCCTTCGGCTTCACCAATAACTTTCGATGCTGCTGCTTCAGTCACCGCTATTACTTCAGTCTCTCGAACTTCAATGGTAGCCGGTTCTACTTCAGTCGATGCCAGCACAGTTTCTTTGGTCAGAGTAGTTCCTTCAACAGTCGGTGCTACTTCAGTCGCCCTTTCCTCCATAGCTGGAATGGTGATGCTACTCAGATCCATGTCCAGATAAAGTTCTGCAACAGCATCTCTACCATCCTCATGTCCGATCCAGTAGGCTTCATCACTGTCTTCAAGGATTTTTTTTTTGAAATCTTTAGACTTTTTGTAATCCTCGATGGTCCGACTAAGGGCCTCCTGAGCTCGACTAAGGCCTCCTGATACTGACTCTGCATCGGTCAATGCCAACTTTGCTTCGATGGTCTGATACCTTTTTTGCTTATTCTCCAGCTCTCAAAAATAGTCATTGCATTCCCTCCGGAGTCGGTTGATTGTATTCTTCTTTTGCTGAATTCAGGTTCATGGGAACTGATAGTCTATTAAGCCGATGATAATTTGGCCTTTAATCAAAAGATCTCTTCTTTATACTTTTTCTTTCAGTATTTCATCACTCGAAAAAGTTTGTCGGTGACTTCCTTGTCAGCTTCCGCATTTGCAATCCGATCAGTCCATATCCGATCAAGTTCCATCAGCCCTTAGAATTTGGTTTCTACTATCAACACATCATGCACCAACTGAAAAAGATAATAACAAACAAAAAGTACGTAACAATAGAGTTACGAAAAAGTACCGACAAAAGCATGCAAACAACAAAATACCAACTTATGCTGAGGATCATGGGATAAAAAGATGAGAAGATATCGAGTATAGTTTGATCTTTCCTATTCTCTCGATCCATCGGGAGAAGTATAACCCCAAGGAGGCCAGCTTTGGATTCCCCAGGGCCGACTCACCAGCGGGTACTCAGATGTCAAAGTGCTCCGTCAAGTCCTCCAGAGCCTCACCGCCAGTTGAACTTGTGGTGCCTTTCCAAGATCTTGAGTGGATGGTTGACCGACTGGCACCACCATCCATTCAGGTGTGGAGGGCATCCGAGATATTGTTGGCACCATGCTGGCTAGTACTGGATCAACGATCATAATGTCATCATGATCACTTGGTTGCTCAACAGGTGAAGGAACTTTGGATGGCTGAAGCACCCCCAAGGCAGATAATGCAATGACCGATTCAGCATGGGCCCCAAAAACAACCACTGAAGGGGTGTCGGATCGAGTCTTCTTCAGACCCCGAGATGGACCCACACCAGCAGCGGGCCTCTTCCTAATGGCATTCCGTTGAATCTCTTCCATCGATGGTCTCATACCTGTGGATAGAAAATATCAATGACTTAGCTACAAATTTGAAGCTAAATGAAAAATAAAAGAGCGATATGTACTATGCTATACCTACGACAGGCGCCAAACTAAGTCCGACATTATACAGGCTCTACTCCATCAGCGGTTCCCATTGTGGAGAAACTTTCATATCTTTCAAATGCAAGAAGTCTTCTCGATTGACGATGTCAACTTTGTTATTCTCATTCAGGCTCACTCTTGGATTCTCTCAAGTAGAAGGTGTTAGATGTATGTCCTAGAAGTCAATATAGCTGGAATATTGTAATAATTCTAGGACATAATTTTATACTTAATATATTGATATGATCAATAAAAAGATAATTTTTTTCTCATTCAAGTGTGATGTGTCCTTGAATCATCCATGAAATTAGTTTTGATACGTATTCTCAAAGTATTAAAAAATAGAGACATGTATTTAATTCTTAAATACTTTCGATCATAAGATCATCATGAGGATGGTGGTAGATCTAGATAAACTGACATACAAATCACTTCCTTCGGGATAGATGAGTCTCTGATCTACTGTGTAGAGATACAGAGTGATGAGTGCAGATGATTGTTAGAGAATAACTAGTACTGAACGGGATCATACGAAAAATTACTTGGATTTCTATTCAATAATCATCAGTGATTGTCTCGATGCTGTAGTTGTATGACTGATCTTTTGACTTGAGATAGTACTGCTACTCACAGTGAGGCTACTGAAGTTTGACTGACACATAAATATGGATCTCAATGAACCCTTATAGTAGATGTTGGCGATAATTAGTCTACTGTAGGAGTGGGGTGCGCATCAAGACAGAATCTATCGACCTTGATAGAAAGAAGTAGTCTTATGAAATTTGAAAGGCTAAGTCCAAGAATCTATGACCATAGTATTGTGTGATTGATGGAAAGAAATTTTCATAGAAGTCACAACTGGACTTGAGCTAATCGAATCTATCATATGACTGATATTGAAGTTTGATGATTGATTCATGACCTGTCATCTAGTCGGGACTCACGATAGAGGGACTGAATCATACGTTAACTACATCTAGAGATTCATTTCAGTTCTACTAGATTGTCACTACATACTGCTAGATGTCATTAGTGGATTGTGAGAGCTCACTAGGATCGTTCTGGATCGATAATTCTTGCTGAGTTAGAGTAGAATTATTCTGACCCATTGAAAAGAGTTTCAATGATATAATGATAGAGATCATTATATATCTCACTTCAGATAGAATTGAACCTATGAGGTCACACAACAAAGAGATTAGGTCTGAAATAAGTAATTAAGCTTATGAACTGTCAATTAGATTTAGAGAAACTTATTGGGATCATGATAATCTTGTTAGCACATGGTTAGACCCAATTCCTCTTTCCATAGGGATTACTTATTTGATAAGATAATTCTAACTTAATTACCTCCTAATAACCTACATGAATTAGATTCATGAGACTCTAATTATTGAATGTCTAAGGTTATGGATCATATTAATTAAGGGTGCAAGTCTCTAATTAATTTTTTTGATAGTTATTTTTGGGCACCACCTTGATTTGATCAAGTTGGGCATGTCCATTGATTAGAGGACTTTTAGTTCTCTTATAGATATTTCTTGGGTATATTTTGGGGTATCTAATTATGGGTACAAGAGCTTCAATTGTTGACGCCTAAAGGGTCTCCTAAAGTAAGTTGGATAACTTAAGTTAATAGAAAATTCAATGCAAGTAGGACTTGTATTATGTGATTGAATAGGATTCAATCCTTATGCCTATTTTAAGGAACCTCCCCTAAGGTCCCTAGAGCATTCAAAAACCAGCAAGCCCCATGCCTACAAGATTTTCCTAAGTCCTCTCTTCCTCTCCCTCTCCCTCTCCCTTCTCCCTTTGGGCGTCCCACACGTCCCATCTTTTGGGACATCCCAAAACCTCCACGCCTGAGGTGTTGGGCATCCCATCTTGGCTAGTTGTTGGTGTCTTGTAGCAGCACATAACAAAAAGAAAAGTCTAGAGAAGAGGAGAATAAGAAGATCAAGGAGAAAGATCAAACATTGATCGCAATCCAGGCTTCGTTCATATTCAGCAGGCTAAATTTTGGAGAACCAATATTCAGATCATAGAGGATTATTCCAGACTGATTCTGAGTGGATACTCATAGAGCTCGGATACTTGTGTAGCTAAGAGAGAATATTTTCTATTTCAGATCCAGATTCGAAGAAAAAGATTGCGAAACAGATATGTGATTTGATCACAATCTGAATTTCAGCATATATCAATTTTAGCATATAAGATGGATCTATGTAGTTTTATATTTTTATACATGTATAATTCAGATTAAAAATATTTTAATCTTATTCTTCACTGTAGTATTTAAAAATTAAAATTTTAAAATATATATGCATGCACCAAACTCCAAATTTCAACTGTGGTATCAAAGCCATGTATTTTCATATGCTGAATTTTGATATACATATTTTTGAAAAAATTTTAAAATCAGATTTTTTTTGATACATGAGATGTATAGATAGATCTCCTAATCTAAAATTTAATTTTAAATTTAATTTTAAAATATATAAATGATATGTAATTGCATGCATAAATCTGAATTTTGATCTATAAAGAGTTCTAGTTCATGTTCATATGATACATAGATGCATACATAAAATCTGAAATTTTTATATGATCTGAATTTTGATTCATATATGTGATATATGATTACATATTTAGATCATAAATTTATTTTTAATCTGATCCATGATTAGTATATGAGATATATGATATCATGCTAAGATCTAAAATTTTATTTAGATCTAATTTTACATGCATGTCTTTGATATATGTTTGTATGCTAAAATCTGAAAATTATTTTTATATTTTAAAACTTACTTTCATGCAATAAATTTAGATCGAAAATATGATTTTAGAATCTGAAATTTGTGTTTGTGCATGAGAGTTTTGGTCATGGAAAAATCATAAATTAGGTCATGTAATTGGATTGCATTTAAGATTTTTGATTTGAGTGATATGGGTCTAAATCGATTAAGTAGTTAATCAAACCAAGTCAAGTGTTAATAAGGGTCAGATCAATTAAGTTAATAATCATACAATTATTGTTGATCAAATCATTTGAATCGTATATGTAGAATCGATTAACCTAAGGACCTAATTTGGCTCACTAGTTTGAGCCCAATTCGTTAGAGCTAACCAATTCTAATCAATCGATCTATTGACGTCTAAGGCAAGTTAATGAGATGTGGTTATTTAATTAATTTTGTTAGTCAATCTGACTAATTTATTGGTATCTTAGAAAGATAATGGGGGGACCCCATCGATCTCTATTTATCTGATCAATTTGAAAGATTGGATCTTGAATTAGGTTACTTAACAATTTGGTTTAGTCCATGCCACTTAGATCGATCATATGATGACTGATTAGATGAGATCTAAACTTAAACCTCTTCAAAAATATTAAGTTCATAGGTCTTCCATCATTGTAGATGTATGGACGTACTACCGACGGTGATTGTTTTCGACTGGTTACAGTGGTTCAGTTACATCGAAAATACGCAACCACTCTATTAGCAAAGAGTTGCTTTAGGATAAGGATGGAGTTGGGTCCAATAACTGTTAGGTGAGGGACTCAATGACGGTATTGCACCTGCTTGTGAATGATGGGTCAGACTTAACTAAAAAATATGGGCAATAACTATTAAATGAGTCCACATGACTTAGAGACCAAGTTGCTGTAACATACTTAGTAAAATATCTGAACAAAGGATTACCTACGCATCGGTGTGCATGTTATCAAGAACTATTAGATGAGGTGTATGTCATCAGTGGGACTACAGCACTCACTAGAAATCTTTTATCGTGTTAGGATTTTCATTTCCTTCTCGGAGAGTGGAGGGATCCGATAAATTAGTAGGAGCTATTGTTTGCATCTTAAAGTTTCTAGAAGCAAATATAAATATTAAGTACAAAAGTCTAACTTGAATATCTACTCTCGCAGTTAAACCATAATGTCAGCCTCAAACTTTCTAGTCCGCATCCTTAAAACCAATCATTTGATTGATACCAATTACAAAGACTGGCTCAAAAATTTTAGGATTGTCCTGACCTCAGAAAAGTTAAGCTATGTTCTCGATCAGGATCCCATAGTGCTACCAAACCATCCTACTGCTGAGCAAAGAGCTACTTTTGAGAAGTTGATAGATGAAGACAGTCGGATCAAGTGTTATGTGCTAGCATCTATGTTAAATGAGTTGCAAAGCCAGTACGAGCATATGCCCACTGTCCGGCCATGATCACTCACCTACAAGAGTTGTATGGTGAGTAGAGCCGTATTACGTGCTTCGAAGTATCTAAAAGACTCTTCAATCTGAAGATGCGCGAAGAAAGTCTGTCCATAAGCACTGTATGACAATGATCAAGAACATTGAGGAGCTTGGAAAGCTTGGGCTAGAAATACAAAAGAAATTATAGATTCCTTCAAGCCCTTACCAGTTCATATAATCAATTCATTGTGAATTTTTATATGAACAAATTTGACTGCACTATTTCCAAACTTGTCAATATGTTGGTCACCATGGAGGGTATCTTGAAGAGTTCAAAGGATACTGTTCTCGCTGTGGAGTGGACTTTTTCTTTCAAGAGAAAATCTATTGGAAGGAAGAAAGTTAAATCTGTGAAGAAGCAAAAAAAAGAAAGCAAGCTGAAGAAGGATGATCCAAAGGCGGCTGAGGCAAAGAAAAAATATTTTCACTATTATGTTGAAGGCCACTGGAGAAGGAACTGTGCTAAATACCTAGAGAGCCTAAAGACCAAAAAAGGTGATAAGCCTTCTGAAGGTATATTCGTAATTGAATCTAACCATATGATTTCTTCTATTTTTAGTTGGATATTGGACTCTGACTCGAGTACTCATATATGTACCTCAATGCAGAGTCTGATAGAAAGTAAGAGGCTGAGAGAAGATGACATGATCCTTCAGATCAGCAATGGAGCAAAGATTGCTGCAGCGACCATTGACACTTACTCTCTTCGATTACCATCTGGTGTTAGATTAGATTTGAAAGACTGTTATTATGTTCCTGTAGCTAGCCAAAATTTAATTTTCATATCTGTGCTAGCACAGAAAAGTTTTAAAATTTATTTCAATAAAGATTTTTATTTCATTTATTTACGAAATAAATTTATTGTACGAGATCTTTTAAGTGACAGTCTTTATCACTTGCATGTTGATGCAAATGTGAATCTAAATGAGCAAATAGTGAGTGCCGTAGGCCAAAAGAGACCTAGAGATGAAATAAACTAGAAGTACTTGTGGCACCATAGACTAGACCATATTGGAGAGGACAGAATAAACAGACTGGAGAAGGATGGGATCCTTGGCTCTCTTGATCCAGAGTCATATCCAGCTTGCGAATCTTGTCTTCGAGAAAAGATGGCCAAGTTGCCTTTTGTAGGACACGAGAAAAGGGCCACAAAGCTACTTACCCTGATACACACTAACGTGTGTGGGCTATTTGATGTGCAGACCAGGGACGTTTATACCTACTTCATTATCTTTACCAATGATCTGTCTAGGTAAAATATGTATATCTCATGAAATACAAATCTGAGGCCTTTGAAAAGTTCAAAAAATTCAGGCATGAAGTAGAAAAGTAGACAAACAAACCCATTAAGGTTCTTCGATCTGATCGAGAAGGTGAATACCTTAGTCAAAAATTTTTGAGATATCTTAAGGATAACGGCATAGTCTCTCAGTGGACCCCTCTGGAACGTCTCAGCTTAACGAAGTATCCGAAAGGAAGAACAGGATCCTATTAGATATGGTCCGATCCATGATAAGCTTCACTGATCTCCCCTTATTTCTTTGGGGACATGCCTTGTTAACTGTCATTCACTTATTGAATAGGGTTCCATCAAAGTCTGTTCCTATCACACCATACGAGATATGGTTCGATAAGAAGTCGAGTCTAGGTTATCTCAAAATTTGGAGATGTCCAGTCTATGTCAAGAGATAAATGACGGATAAGCTAGAGGATAGATCTATTATAGCTCGCTTTATAGGGTATCTTAAAGAATTCATGGGATATTATTTTTACTTTCCACAAGATCACAATGTGATTATAAGTCAAAATATCGTATTCCTAGAAAAATAGTTTATCCAGGATGGCGATAGTGAGAAGTTAGTGAAGCTCGAAGAGAAAGTCTTTGAAGAGCTCAAAGCTATAGATCCTCAGAAATCTGTAGTCCATGAGCCAGTAGTTGATGTTTCTCTACGACCTCATAGATCTAGCAGGGTCTTCCGACCTCCTAAAAAGTACATGGGTATACTTACGGAGGAAGTAAAGAAAATATTTCTTATGAAAGATAGGGGTCATAGTGATGATCCTAATACCTTTGATGAGGTAATGTCTGACATCGATTTCGAGAAATGGTTAGATGCTATGAAGTCAGAAATTGACTCGATGCACTTGAACCAAGTCTGGACTTTAGTGGATCCACCCGAGGGTATCATGCCCATTGGGTGTAAATAGATCTACAAAAGCAAAATAGGTGCCGATAGTAAGGTAGAAACCTATAAAGCTAGGCTTGTGGCTAAAGATTATAGTCAGACGGGGGCATTGACTATCAAAAAATCTTCTCCTCCGTAGCCATACTAAAATTCATCCATACTTTGCTTGCTGTTGTAGCTTACTATGATTATGAAATCTGGCAGATGGATGTGAAAACTGCTTTCTTGAATGGATATCTTGAGGAAGATATCTATATGGAGCAGCCTATGGGTTTCACATCCGATGATGGTGATCACAGAGTCTACAAGCTGTAAAGGTCCATATATGGATTAAAGCAGGCTTCTCGAAGTTGAAACCATCATTTTGATGAGGCAATCAAATCATTTGATTTTATCAAAAATGAAGAGGAACCTTGTATATACAAGAGGGTCAGTGAGAGTACGATCACTTTCTTCGTATTGTACATGGATGATATTCTCCTTATTGAGAATGACATTCCCATGCTGACCATGGTCAAAAGATGGTTGTCCAAAAAATTTTTCATGAAAGATCTAAGGAAAGTGTCCTATATTCTCAGAATAAAAGTCTATAGGGATAGATCTAAATGGATACTTGGCCTGTCATAAAAGTTGTACATAAAGAAGATGCTGAAGAGGTTCAGCATAAAAACTCTAAGAGAGGTCTGTTACCTCTTAGGCATGGTATTAGTCTCTCTAAGATGATATGTCTGACCATATCTGAGGAGGTGCAGCACATGAGTAGGATTTCTTATGCTTCGATGATAGGAAGCCTTATGTACGTCATGCTATATACTCGACTTGATATTACCCTTGTCATGAGTACCACAAGCAGGTATCAGTCGAATCTAAGCGAGGAGTACTGGATAGCTATGAAGAACATTCTTAAGTACTTAAGAAGGACTAGAATTTATTCTTGATCTTTAGAGGTAATTCTGAGTTACGAGTCGAGGGCTATACTGACTCAGACTTCATATCTGATCCTGATGATAGAAAGTCTACGTCAGGATACATATTCGTTTGCAATGGTGGCACAGTTAGCTGGAAGAGTTTCAAGCAACCCATCATAGCGGATTCAACTACGGAGGCTGAGTATGTCACTACTTTGGATGCTGCAAAAGAAGGCTTCTAGTTCAAAAAGTTCATTACGAAACTTAGGGTTGTGACATCGAATGCCATACCATTGTACTGCGACAACAATGGAGCCATACCACTTGCTAAGGAGCGAGGTCTCATAAAAAATCTAAGCACATCGAGCGGTATTTTCATATCATACGCGACTATCTCAAAAAGAAATATATCGAAGTAGAACAGTAAACTCTACGGACAACGTGGCAGACTCACTGACTAAGCAATTAAACCAATCGAAAATGAAAGTCCACCTTGAGAAGATGGGACTTAGATTTGTGGTCAATTGGCTTTAGTCTAAGTGAGAGATTGTTAGATGTATGTCCTAAAAGCCAATATGATTGATATATTGTAATAATTCTAGGACATAATTTTATACTTAATATATTGATATAATCAATAAAAGGATAATTTCTTTCTCATTCAAGTGTGATGTGTTCTTGAATCATCTATGAAATTAGTTTCGATACATATTTCTAAAGTGTTGAGAATTAGAGACATGTATTTAATTCCTAAATACTCTCGATTATAGGATCATCATGAAGATGATGATAGATCCAGATAGACTGATACATAAATCATTTTTTTTGGGATAGATGAGTCTCTGATCTACTGTGTAGAGACACAGAGTGACGAGTGCAGATGGTTGTTAGAGAACAACTAGTACTGAGCGTGACCATACGAGAGATCACTTAGATTTTTATTCAATTATCAGTGATTATCTCAATGCTGTAGTTATATGACTGATCTTTTAACTTGAGATGATACTGCTACTCACAGTGAGGCTGTTGAAGTTTGACTGATACATAAACATGAGTCTCAATGAGCCCTTATAGTGGATGTTAGCGACAATTAGTCCACTGTAGGAGTGGGGTGTGCATCAAGATAGGATCTATCGACTTTGATAGAAAAAAATAGTCCTATAAGATTTGAAAGGCTATGTCAAAAAATCTATAGCTATAGTATTGTATGTTTGATGGAAAGGAGTTTGTATAGAAGTCACAACTAGATTTGAGCTAATCGAATCTATCATATGACTGATATTGAGGTTTAACGATTTATCCATGATCTGCCATCTAGTCAGAACTCATGATAGGGGGACTGAATCACACGTTAACTACACTTAGAGGTTCATTTCAGTTCTACTAGATTGCCACTACATACTGCTATGTGTCACTGGTAGATTGTGAGAGCTCACTAAGATCATTTTGGATCGACAATCCTTACTGAGTTAGAGTGAAATTATTTCGATCCATTGAAAAAAGTTTCAATGATACAATGATAGAGATCATTGTATATCTCACTATCAGATAGAATTGAACCTATGAGGCCACACAACAAAGAGATTAGACCTAAAATAAGTAATTGAGCTTATGAAATATTAATTAGGTTTAGAAAAATCTATTGGGTTCATGATAACCTTGCTAGCATATGGTTGGACCCAATTTCTCTTTCTGTTGGGATTACTTATTTGATAAGATAATTCTAACTTAATTACCTGCTAATAACCTACATGAATTAGATTCATGAGACTCTAATTATTAGGTATCTAAGATTATGGATCATATTAATTAAGGATGCAAGTCTGTAATTAATTTTTTTAATAGTTATTTTTGGGTGCCACCTTGATTTGATCAAGTGGGGCGTATCCATTGATTAGAGGGCTTTTAGTTCTCTTATGAGGCATCTCTTGGGTGTGTTTTGGGGTGTCTAATTATAAATGCAAAAGCTCCAATTGTTGACACCTAAAGGGTCTCCTAAAGTAAGTTGGATAACTTAAGTTAATAGAAAATCCAATGCAAGTAGCACTTGTATTATGTGATTGAATAGGATTCAATTCTTGTGTCTATTTAAAGTAACCTCCTTTAAGATCTCTAGAGCATTCAAAAATTAGCAAGCCCCATGCCTAGAAGATTTCCCTAAGCCCTCTCTTCCTCTCCCTCTCGCTTCTTCCTTTGGGCATCCCACACATCCCATCTTTTGGGATGTCCCAAAGCCTCCATGCCCAAAGTGTTGGGCGTGCCATCTTGGCTAGTTGCTGGTGTCTTGTAGCAGCACATAACAAGGAGAAAAGTCTGGAAAAGAGGAGAAGAAGAAGATCAAGAAAAAAGATCAAACGTTGATCGCGATCCAGGCTTTGTTCAGATTCAGCAGGCTGAATTTTAGAGAACCAAAATTCAGATCATAGAGGGCTGTTCCAGGCTGATCCCGAGTAGATACTCGTAGAGGCCGGACACTTATGCGGCTAAAAGAGAACCTCTTCTCTTCCAAATCTAGATTCGAAGAAAAAGATTGCGAAACAGGTATGTGATTTAATCATAATCTGAATTTCAGCATATATCAATTTCAGCATATGAGATAGATCTATGTAGTTTTATGTTTTCATGCATACATAATTCAGATTAAAAATATTTTATTCTTATTCTTCACTATGGTGTTTAAAAATTAAAATTTTGAAATATATATGCATGCACCAAACCCTGAATTCTAATAGAAGGAAAGCTCCAGACTGAAGAAAAAGAAATAAAAAAGAATTAGTTCTTCCATCTATGGATGGAAGAAGAAAGCCTGGTAATAAAAGACAGATCTTTTTTCAGACTGAAAAACCATCAACCCTCGGCCTTAAGGTGTGGATGGTGTATGAAGAAAGCTTGAAAAAGGGACACTCTGGGGTTGGTCGGAATCATATGACATAATAGAGCAAAACTTATGAGAAGCTGAATGGAATTCAAAGCAAGTTGGCCTAAACAAATCCTATAATAATCAAAAATATTTCGAAGAAAGTCCAAAATTAAAAAATGAAGGCCAGTCCGAAGGTTCTTTACATAAAAAGCTACTTGATCTGAAGGAGGAGAAATCACCCGATCATCTGGATCAGGTGCATAAAATCGGAACTACTTCGAGATATAATATCATTCTCAGAGCAAAAGGACTTTGGATTCAATCATAAAAGAAACTTCTACGGCTGGATCTAAAAGGGAGTCATCAACTAAACTAGCCGATCGACTACCTCGAGAAGATTTTGGACTGGGACCCTATCTATAGATCTATCTTCATTTTTTCTAACATTAGCCTTGCCTTTTTTACTACTACTGGCCATTAACAATGGTGGAAAAGATCGACAAAGATGCAAAGAAGGGAAGGAGGGGAGGAGAAAAAGCCAACCTAAAGGCAGAAGGAAATCTTGAAGATCATGAAGACACGAAAAAGAAGATGATTTTCTGGAGCTCTTGACACCCATGGGAAAACTCTCGAGCTCTCAGAGTTGCAGTAGAAGATCCAAATGAAGGAGGAATGCTTTCTTTGTATAGAACCCATTGACGACCGAGATAGATTCATTCAAATCAAGAATCATCCAGATCTTGACACTTGGCAATGCTAGGGGCCGAACATCATTCGAATCTTTCGATGCATCTACCACCTGATCAAGACACATCGCACTATCAGCATGGATTGTCAATATCCAATAATCGTCGGACGCATGGTGGCACCCGATTGGTCAAAATCAAATCAATTGGATCATTCCACTGTCCAACCAACTGCAACATTAAATAACCGTCTTTTCGATTCGATATCTCAATGATATCGCACGATCCTCGAAATGACAAAATGGCTGGAGATTTTCAATTTTCAAGAGGATCATTAATGCCTGTAGTCAAAATGATTGCAAAATCAGAGATGGCAGAAGATATGCTAACTTCTATGGTCTAATGCATCAAGCCATCTTGGACTTGGGAGTAGGGGACAACTGTTAGGACAATCAGATCTGCTCCCCGCCCCCGATTCGAAGTCGAGCCCCAACTATATGTTGGCAGCAGATGATGGACCATCAAAATGGGACCGTCAAAGGAGTTGTTCGACTATGGCGTCTATAGGATTCGTCACCCGACATTCTATCAACGTCATGGAACACGAATGGCCGATTATCTATCGGTAAATCGACGATCTATCGATAACTCCGAATCACCTTAGACGGCAACCAATCTTAACGACTCGATCGATTGTACAGCTGATGGTTAGTCGGTATATTAGAAGCACCAACATATATTCGGTATATCAAAATTATCGATTGTCAGTCAGTATATCAGAGTCAACGACCACGATACTACAATCGTATGTAATAACTATATGCCACGATTGTTAGTAGGTGTAAACTATCTACTAACTTCATGATTATGGTCCGATAATAGAGGTTAACTATCTTTTAGTAGCATAAAAAGTGGGACTCCATGTGTTCAATGGTTACACCCAAATTGCCTATAAAGGAGAGGTAAGGGAATAGAGGTAAGAGATTTTTTTTGGACTAAAATTCTGTCGAATTCTACTCTAAATCTTTTGTTCGCCACTCCCCACTGATTTAGGCATCGAAGATCTTCGTCGGATAAAATTTCGATCAGTGAATTTATTTTGCAGATTGCTCTTCATCGAACTCAAACGCACTTGAGGATTGGCCACAATACCACCAACACCACCACCACCATGGTGGTAAAGAAGACCACCTAAGATTGATTATTTTAACTTGTCATTCGACTTACTTTTTCAATAATCCAGATGATTGTCTGTTATCCATGCTCAGATTATCAATCAATGTGAAGAAATTTTTTATTATGATTGTCCTGTTACTTGTATCTTGAATCATTGAATAGAAAAAATGAATATCATTCGTTTTTGAAAAAAATTATTGTTTTTCAGATTTAGTTGAAAATTTTATGGAGAAAAATTGCATCATTAACCAAGTTGATATCTTTTATTAATTTGAATGAAAAAAAAAATAATATATTGATTTTTATTAAATAATTCAAGATAGATGATATATATATATATATATATATATATATATATATATATATATATATATATATATATATATATATATATTTTAAGTTAGTTTCGATCATGTTTTGGGGTACACAGAAGCGGCACGTGTATCGTCGGTAGCCACGTCCTCCGAAGCCAAGGTCTGCTTGCCACCAGGTGGGGCATGACAAACGCGCGGGCAATCTGCAGCCACACACGCACTCGGTCACCCCCCTCGCATTTCTGTGGCCCATCGATCGCTCAACAGGGACGGCGCAGTTGGAGTCGGATTTAGAGGGATGAAGACGGAGGAGGAGGTCTTATTGCGGCAGGACAAGAACGGATCCCCCTTTGTTCGGTGCTACCACCCATTTTCTGTTGCATGGCTCTACGGCACGGCGGCGGGATTGGTGCAGCAGCATGTCCAAATGGACTGAACTACCAGAAACAGAATCCCCAGTCCTCCTCCAATTTCCTCGGGCTCCGTCTGTCAAGTCTCAAGGTCCATGACCACCACATTCCACCTGTCGCATTCAGACGCTTCCCGTTGGCACTGGCAATCCGGAGGAGCCAGCTTGGTGGTGGCAACATCATCGGCGACGGCGACGAGCAGAAGAAGGCCCATCGAAACGGTGGCAGCAACAGCAGCAGCGCTCCGACTGCGAGGGATCAGAGAAGGGTCGCAGCAGAAGAGAAGAGAAAGGGCGACTGCGCGAAGGAAGGGGATGCCCCGACAAGCAGCAGCAAGCAGCAGCAGCAGCAGCAGGGCCCCTCGGTCTCGCTGACGCTGGAAGACGTGAACCCGGTGGGCCTGGGGCGGAGATCCCGCCAGATCTTCGACGAGGTGTGGCGCAAATTCTCGGGGCTGGGCCAGATCTCTCGGACTCCCACCGCCGACGACCGCCTCCTCGACGCGGTCCTCATCCGTGGACCCATGTGCGAGTTCACCATCCCCGGCGCGCAGGACACCACCGTGCTCGTTGTCGGGGCTACAAGCCGGATCGGACGAATCGTCGTCCGCAAGCTCATGCTTAGGGGATACAAGGTCAAGGTAAGCGACTCCATCTATGTCCCCCGGCTCCGTCCCCGAACCCTAACACTAATCCTTAATTTCCTCTTTTGTGTATTGATATCTGGCGGCTAGAAGAAGAAGAAGATGACGGGGGAGAAAGGCTTTTTGCTTTTTCTAATTACTTTAATTGCAGTTAACAGAAAATAATCAAGAAACTTATTGGTCCTGAATGAATCATTGTTGATCCACCAATCAGGCTTTAGTAAGAAAAGCTGATCCAGAAGTGCTAGATACGCTGCCGAGATCGGTGGCAATAGCGGTTGGTGATGTGGGCGAACCTTCCACTCTCAAAGCTGCCGTGGAGGGCTGCAACAAGATCATCTACTGCGCCACCGCACGCTCTGCTATCACGGGGGACCTCAACAGAGTCGATTACCAAGGGGTGCGCAACGTCACCAAGGCATTTCAGGTCATCTTTTGACCTCTGAAGAATGCGGTGGCATGCCCATAATTTGGGGGGCTTTTTATGTTATGACAAACAGGCAAACAGGCTCCAGGTGGCTGATCTGAGCTTTGATTTTATTTTCAGGATTACAACAATCAGCTAGCACGGCTGAGGGCTGGCAAGAGTAGCAAGAGCAAGCTCGTGCTTGCGAAATTCAAATCTGCTGAATCATTGAAAGGCTGGGAAGTTCGCCGGGGAACTTACTTTCAGGATGTTGTTGCTGCCAAGTATGATGGGGGGATGGATGCAAAGTTTGAATATACGGAATCTGGTGATGCTGTCTTCTCAGGTAATGCTCGTGCTGCCATTCCTTCAAGTTACCTCTGAAATAAATAAATAAATAAATAAACCAACCACCCGCCCACCCACCTCATTCTTTGGTTGTCAGAGTTTCAAACAGTGTAAAGAAATTCTGCTTTGGTGGCTATATGCATACTATCAGATGATTAAGGTACCCTAAGCAGAAACAAACTGGTGTTTCTGCCACATGGATTGAATTATGCTTCATGCTTCTGCCGCATGGGTTGAATTATGCTTCATGTGTAGAGGAATCTGAAGTACTCTCTTATCTCCTGCAGGATATGTCTTTACTAGAGGCGGATATGTGGAACTCTCCAAAAAGCTTGCTCTTCCATTGGGTTCTACACTCGACAGGTACTGGATGCTTGCTCTATTAAAGGGTTCAAATTGCATTATACTGCTAGTTGCAGGGGCAATATCTTATGCTTTGTCATCTTCATACTCATAAATGCAAGATATTCATTTACATAAATATGTGACGTGATGTGGCTAGGTATGATGGTTTGCTTCTCTCGGTTGGGGGAAATGGAAGGTCCTATGTTTTAATACTTGAGGCTGGCCCACTAGCTGATACTTCTCAGAGCAAAATGTATTTTGCTCGAATGACCACAAAAGTCGGCTTTTGCAGGGTCAGGAATTCCTTACCTCCACAGCCGCTGGATCTTTTCTATTTCCATCAAACTTGGTATTTGTTTTAATAGTGCTTATCTGCTTGTGAAGACTCGCTGCCTTTTGTAACTGTTTTTTGCAGGTAAGAGTACCATTTTCATCTTTTCGTCCGGTGAAACCAGATGATCCTCCCCTAGACCCTTTTCTTGTACATACATTGACCATTCGTTTCGAACCAAGAAGACAGGTTCATCCTCCTCCTAGTGCAATGAAACTAGAGTTGTAAATTTGGTGTCAAATATTATTCATTTTTTTTCCAAAGTCGTGTGATGCATCATGCATCTCATATTTCTTGTAACTCCTATATTCATATGCTTACTGCAGAAACCTGTTGAAGGACCTGGAGGAAATAGACAGGACCCTAGAAGCTTCAAATTGATAATGGAATACATAAAAGCATTACCTGTAAGTTGCTCTGACAGTTGATTACTTGTTTTGTACAATCCTTTAATAAAATGGAAAAGTTATCTGTCTGTCAATCCTATTTGTCTAAGTTGCCATTTATGTGTAACCTCCAAATTTGAAAATGCTGAAACTTTAGCATTAAATTCTACAACTGACCTTATGGTTCTAGTTATAAAACTATATACCGTTGGAGAGAGAAAGAAGCTATCCCATCAATCCGCTGCACTCGGACCTCTCACTGAAAATAATAACTACAATAATAAAAAACAAATAAATCTTGAAAATAAGGTCCTAACCTTTTTTGCTTTCATTAATTGATTATGAACTGATACATAAAGCCTCTAATTGTACTAGTCATTTTTGTTCTTTCAGAATTCGAGTCAAATTCCTCTTATAGTTGAACGAGATGAAAAATTTTCTAAAAGAATAGGAAAATTATGTTAAGAAAAAAAATCTGTCCAAGAGTACGACCTTAACCGGTACATCAATTTTTGACTTCTGTAGCATTCTTTAATTACTTCCAGATTGGAAGATATGCTCAGTCCATTTCTTACAAAAAAGAAAGAAAGTTTTCTTTGACCAGCCTGTTTTGGACCCCAAATGTTCTTGTACCTTATGTCAGCTAGGTGTGACGAATCCCTTGAAGGTGGTCACATCCTAGTAGTACTTGAATAGAGCTTCGTTTTAGTGCTTGGAGAATGCTGAATTCAGACATTATCTAAGAAAACTGTACCATCTGGAAGAAAAGATTCATAGTTGGATTTGGCATACATGGCCTCCAAATCACATTCGCTCATATCCAAAATGGCCAAATTAGTCCATGAAAGATCTGGTGGTCTTCTTGGATCAATGAGATGGCATGCATAGTATTTGAAGAAAACCAAACAGGTTCTGGAAATAATAATTGTAGAGTGGAGGGGCAACTTCTTAGGCATGGTGTGTTGCATGATTTGAACTTCATGCACAATCAACAACTTAGGAAAACTCTGTATATCTTAACATATGTAAGCACGTAGAACAGCAATTTATAACCTGTTTTTCTTGGGCTCATTCAATTTTCCGTTCGCTTCTAGTGTCATTTTATGAGGGGAATTATTTTGTGAAAATGAAACTTATATAAAGATTAAAGAATTAGAAGCTTTTTATCATCATACTCATCAGATTTATATATTGAATATTTGCAGACTGGCCAAGAAACGGACTTTATATTGGTTTCATGTACAGGATCTGGAATTGAACGCAGCAGAAGGGAGCAAGTTCTTAAAGCCAAGAAGGTATTTCTTTATGAATCATGTAACTTATCAACCATGTCATGTTCTCGAATTGCTGCTTGAAGTAAGCTTGTTTTTTCTAACAAAATTCTTTTTCATTTTCTTTCAGGCTGGAGAGGATTCATTAAGAAGATCAGGCCTTGGATATACCATTATTCGTCCTGGTCCGTTGCAGGTACCATCAGACTGATGTTGTGTTTCTATTCTTGTCACTAAAGGATGAATTAGTGATTGCATATAATATAACTGCTATACAGCATGCCAATTTAAGCTGCATTTGCATAGCATGGATTAAAATCATATGACTTTTGAGTTATAATTCTACAACATTTGCATAATCATGAAAAAATAAAATAAAATAAAAAACATAGTGCTTGAAATCTAAACTGGTGTAGTTAATCTTCCATGTTCAAAATATAATTTAATACAACTTATTCTTGTGCTTTATAGCTTTCTATGGGGCACTGCAGTTGGACATTTAACTTGTGACCTGCATGAAGGGAAAAGTGTGGAGATAGTGGAATGAGTAATAAATACATAAATAAATGTTTTAAATCTCACATGAAACTTGCAAAATCTTGCTTTATCCTAAAAGTTCCAAACACTTCAATTCACTAGGATGTACAATGATGTCATTGGCTGGTTCTTATAAAAAGGTGAATCCAAGGGCTAGGAGCACTGTTTCTAGAATGCGATCCATTGTTATATAGGCTCCACATGTTACGTAGGATAGGTTGTAGTTGAGAATGAGTGTATGATTCATGATGTTTGTGGATGGTTGAGGTGTTACCAGAGGAACTGTGGTTTGGATGATGGTGAGTTGCTGTTGGAAGGGGTTATTTGGGTTTTTAAGATACTATGATCATTCTTTTCTTTGTGACCAGAGAAAATGAGTGGTAAGACATGTTATTTGGCAGCTTTAGAATGGATAAAGGGGTTAGTATTGTGGTTTTGAGTTAATCAGTACAGGAACTATCTCAAGAAGAACTTTCTATTTTGCTAAGCACTAACATATTAATTAAATTATATTGGAGCTTCACCAAATACCTAGCATAGCCTTTTAACCGTGCAAGCTCATAAGGGCATGCTTCTACTTTAGGTTTCCAAGTTCCTTTAGTACTACATTTCAGTTTCATTTCCAATGGTTAATGCTTTCTTCCTCTTGAAACTTCACACTTGAAGATACTCATGATTCCGAATATGGCTTTTTACATGGATAGGATGTGGTAAACAAGAGGTAAGGAGTAGCGCTAGTGAAGGATAATCAGGAAAAATTGACTGGAATTTGTTTCATCGACCAACAAGTTTTACATGATGCCTGTTAAAGATGGATGTTCAGGAGACAAGCCAAATGGGAATAATAAGAAAATCTGGATGATTGCTGTTGAGGAAGATTTTGAAAGGGATGTTTTGGACTGTGGATATAACTTATGATAGAACTGCATGGATTAAAAAGATGTTGTGCTGGTTTCGTATTGATGGTTGGCTGATTGCTATAGTTCTATGTAGTTGATTAGGGTGTGGTTTGTCTTGAAAACAGGTAGTTGCGATATTAATGATTAACGTGGAGCTCTACACAACCTTATTGAAGAACCTGAGGGTTTGATATTATTACATTATCAATATAGTCATCCTTCCTGCGGATCATGAAGGTTAGAGTTCCTCAATTCCCTAGAGAATTACATTGCTGGCAACATTTCCAGCTCTGTGCCATGCATTCAAATATTTATCATGATTCAATAAAATTTATTGTTCAATAAATAAATGTTTTAAATCTCACATGAAACTGGCAAAATCTTGTTTTATCCTAAAGGTTCTAAACACTTCAATTCACTAGGATTTACAATGTTGTCATTGGCTGGTTCTCATAAAATGGTGAATCCAAGGGCTAGGAGCACTGTTTCGACTTTCGAGGATGTGATTGATGGTTATATCGGCTCAACATGTTACCTAGGATAGGTTATGGTTGAGAATAAGTGCATGATTCATGATGCATGTGGATGGTTGAGATGTTACCAGAGGAACTGTGGTTTGGATGATGGTGAGTTGCTGTTACAAAGGGTTATTTGGGTTTTTAAGATACTATGATAATTCTTTTCTTTGTGACCAGAGAAAATGAGTGGTAATATGTGTTATTTGGCAGCTTTAGAATGGATAAATGGGTTAGTATTGTGGTTTTGAGTCAATCGGTACATGAACTATCTCAAGTAGAACCTTCTACTTTGCTAAGCTGTAACATATTAATTAAATTATATTGGAGCTTGACCAAATACCTACCATAGTCTTTTAACCATGCAAGCTCATAAGGGGATGCTTCTACTGCCATCTTTAGGTTTCTGAGTTCCTTTAGTACTACATTTCAGTTTCATTTCCAACAGTCAATGCTTTCTTCCTCTTGAAACTTCACACTTGAAGATACCCATGATTCCAAATATGGCTTTTTACCTGGATAGGATGTAGTAACAAAGGTAAGGAGTAGCACTAGTGAAAGATAAATAGGAAAAGTTGACTGGAATTTGTTTCGTCGACCAACAAGGTTTAGATGATGCCTGTTAAAGATGGATGTTCAGGAGTTATGGAAAAGCCAAATGGGAATAATAAGAAAATCTGGATGATTACTGTTGAGCAAGATTTTGAAAGGGTTGTTTTGGACTGTGGATATAACTTATGATAGAACTGCATGGATTAAAACAGATGTCATGCTGGTTTCATATTGATGGTTGGCTGATTGCGATAGTTCTAAGCAGTTGATTAGGATGTGGTTAGTCTTGAAAACAGGTAGTTGCAATATTAATGATTAATGTTGATCTCTACACAACCTTATTGAAGAGGGGGAGGGTTTGACATTATTACATTATCAATATAGTCATCCTTCCTGCAGATCATGAAGGTTAGAGTTCCTCAATTTTCTAGAGAATTACATTGCTGGCAACATTTCCAGCTCTTTGCCATGCATTCAATATTTATCATCATTCAATAAAACTTGTTCAATGGGAATCTTGAGGTTGGATGAGATTATCACTATATCATGGCTTTAAAAGAGAGCAACCAATTTAACTCTTTAACACGAGGGATGTCTCAGCATGTGTAGTCACATACCCCTTGTGTGGCTTTAAGCACAGCCATCCCTAATATAACCTTCTCTGACATGCATCATATGGTTGTAGATGGCTGGACCTCGATTCTCTGTAAAGTGTTAGTTCAGTTCTTTTGTGTTTTGCCTTAGGATGTGTCTAGGAAGGTCAGCACTTGCAAAAATTGTCCTCAACTTTGATCTTTTGTAGTATTGACCTTTTTGCCTAATTCCAAAAAATATTTTTATTTTCCAGGAAGAACCTGGCGGTCAGCGTGCACTGATCTTTGATCAAGGGAACAGGATCTCTCAGGTGAGACTGATGCCCGTGCACCAAAAAATCTGGAGCTCCACAATTGCATCAGCTCCCTAACATCACTTCATAATGCAGGGCATCAGCTGCGCCGATGTAGCAGATATATGTGTCAAGGCATTGCATGATTCAACGGCAAGAAATAAGAGCTTTGATGTGAGATTTATGCATCTGTCTGCTTATTTGTCGTACACTTATCATTTTGTTATTGAGCACCAAACCTAATTAATTTGATCATTGTCAGGTATGCTATGAGTATGTTGCTGAGCAAGGAAAGGAGCTTTTTGAATTGGTAATGAATGAATCGAATTGTTTAAATCTTTATATTTTAATAAGTCAATTTGGTCTGTATTTCAGGTTTTTGGTTTCCTAATCTGTTTAGAAACTGCTATTTCAGGTTGCACATTTGCCTGACAAAGCAAATAACTATCTCACGCCAGCTCTATCTGTTCTAGAGAAAAACACCTGATTTCAAGAATTATATAACTTACTGATGCTACACGCCCGTTCCTTTGTATAGATACGGCAATTTTTGCCTGTTAGGCGATCATCTATAATTTGTACATGTAATTTTGTACATGATCCGTTGTCAATTATATTTGGTAGTGTAGGAGAAAGAATTGGTGGCATATGGAAGAAGGATACGGTGGTTTGCGTTTGGAGGATTGACCCTTCCTCTTCTGTGCCTAAAATTAATAACAGAACCATCAAGATACAAAGAAGAAGCAAAATCAATTACTTCAATCAGATAATAAAACAGCAACAACCAAGAGAACACATTGACATAGCTGCAAGAATGTTGCCACTTGGCTCCAATAGTGCCTCCGTTGAGAGCTCAATCGGGCACTTCGGTCGGTGGTGGTCAGACCCGTAAGAAAAGCCCGCACACTGGAGTGTGTTTGGTAGGGGATCTTAAGATGCCTAAATTAGCTAGAGTCTAAGAAACAAGGAGGAAAAATGGCGAGAAGCAACGAAGGGAGAATTTTGGGTCTGGTGCTGGACTCACCTCTTGCTCCTTCTTACCGCTTTAAATAGAGGTAGAGTCATAGGTTGTCATGTTGGAGTTGTGTGGTTGTCTAGAAAAATTAGCAACTTAAAAAGGGGGAGGGATAAATTGGATTCAAAAATTTTTACTAATTCTAATAAATATATACTTTAATCAAACTAACTTGATTACGAAGAATGAGTGATGTGCAGTAGTGGAATTTAGAAACAATGCAAGAATTAAAAGTAAGCAAGATGAGGCACAATATAAATACAGAAAATTTATAGTAGTTTGGTGCAATCCTACATCTACTTTCTTAGTTTCACTTAAAATTTCACTATAATCAGTTTGATTATAGTGTGATTGTTTTTTCAAAGAGCATAATCAAATCCAGTTAATTTTTTTGGATCACTAATTAAAATTTTACATAATTATTTTTTAGAATAACAATCCAATCCAATTGATTTTTTGGACTCACTAACTAAAATTTTGTAATATCCAACTAGCATAAAACCTGCACGATGTGCCGGATACTTTTTTTCTTATTTAAAAAATATGTCATATGCAAATATTTTTAAATTCATTATATATTTTATTTTAAAAATAATATATTTTATTAATATTTAATAATATATAATTTTATTAATATATTATTAAAATTTATTAATCTTCTACAAATATTTTTATAAAAATTTATTATTATTTTTGAAATATATTATTTTTATTAAAATACTATTGATCTTATCAATAATATTAATATTTAATTTTGTCATTTTTATTAATATTTTATTATTTTTAAAAAATATATTAAAATAAAATTCTTAACGTCTATCATCCACATATTCTTTTAAAGCCATGCAGTCTAATAGCATAAAGAATTTCTCTAGTTGTCTTAAGCAAAATTATTTGTACATCGCCTATGGTGTAGAAAATCTGATATGGAGTGCACTATCTCGCTCGATTGGTCCACATGGCACTCTCGTGGCTCGATATGACTGGACGACCGAAGATGCGAAAAAAATAAAAACAATGCACTGTTCCATCATCAGAAACATTTAATGCACGTTATAATCTATTTTTCAAATTTAACATGATGAAAATATCCTTCCCTCTAAGACGATGTTTTTACTATTATGCAGTCTAGTTAGATATTTCGAATGCTGCTCTTCTCTCTCTTCTTCCTCATTTTGTTAAGCTTTTGCGTGTTCAAGAAAAAAATTTCAGCCACAATGGTATGTCCGAGATTGTTGAGTAACATATAGATAATATTATCCATCCAAATAGCATATTCTATCTATCAGAAAGTAAAATACCATCTGCAGATACTTTTTTATGATTTCATGATAGCTCTTTTATTAGAGCAGTTTCTTGGTAGTTAAACAAAGTTAATGCGTTAGTAGGTTCAAATAGAGTTCTTTTTTCAGTTTTGAATACAGCATGTCATAAAAATTTTATCTAAAAGTATAATAAGTCAGGATATCATGACATTCTCGATTGATTTTATAACATCAACTTGGAAGTATACTTTTGGATATTTTTATGACATCCTGGATCAAAATGATGACATTCGATGTTAAAATAATGATATTCTGTAGATAAAATACATACCGAGGGCAGTTTTAATAATATTACAACATTCTAAATTCAAATTATGATATTATATATCAATATTATGACATCATATAGGTAAAACAAAATCAAAATTTTTTTTTGATATTTTTATGACATCCTGAATTGAAATTATGATATTCAACATTAAAATTATAATATTCTATCGATAAAATATCTTTCGAAGATAATTTTGATAATATTATGGTACCTCAGATCTAAATTATAATATTATATATTAATATTATGACATCCTGTAGATAAAACAAAATTAAATTTTTTTTTTTGATATTTTTATAATATTCTAGATCGAAATTGTGACATTCGACGTTAAAATTATGACATTTTGTAGGTAAAATACCTTTCGAAGGCATATTTTAATATTATTATGACATCTCAAATCTAAATTATGATATTATATATTAATATTATGATATTCTATAGATAAAATAAAATAAAATTTTTTTTTTGTTATTTTAATGACATCTTAGGCCGAAATTATGGTATTTGACGTTAAAATTATGACATTTTGTAGGTAAAATATTTTTTAAATATATATTTTGATAATATTATGATATTTCAAGTCTAAATTATGATATTATATATTAATATTATAACATTCTATAGGTAAAATAAAATAAATTTTTTTTTTTGATATTTTTATGATATTCTGGATCAAAATTATGATATTCGATATTAAAATTATGACATCCTATAGATAAAATATTTTTTGAAGATATATTTTGATATTTTTATGATATTTCAAATTCAAATTTTGATATTATATATTAATATTATGACATCCTGTAGGTAAAGCATCTTCTAAGTATACTTTTTGATATTTTTATGACATGTTGCTATAAAATTATGATATTCGATGCTAAAAGCATGACATCCTGCACCTAAAATATTTTTTGATTTTATTTTTAAAATATTATGATATTTTCGATCAAAATTATGATATTCTAAATTAATATTATAACATTCTGTAGATAAAACAAAATCAAAATACTTTTTTGACTTTTTTCTGATATCCTGGGACAGTTATGATATTTGATATTAAGATTATGACATCGTATAGTTAAAACACCTTCGAAATATGGTTTTGACAATATTATAACATCCGATGTCAAAATTATGATATGATAGATTAATATTATGACATCCTATAATCAAAACATAAATCAAGTATAATTTTTTAATATTTTTATGACATCCTGTATCCAAATTATAACATTATATGTTAAAATTTTGACATCTTGTTGGTTAAATGCCTCTCAAAGCTTGTTTTGATAATATTATTACATCCGATATCAGATTTATGACATTATAGATTAATATTATGATATTCTATCGGTAAAATATCTTCAAAATATATTTTTTGATAATTTTATGATATCTTATATCAAAATTATAATATTTAGATATTAATATTATGACATTCTATAGGTAAAATATCTTTCGAAAATAGATTTGATAATATTATGATATCCTATATTAGAATTATGATATTGTAGGTAATATTATGACATTCTATATATAAAACATCTCAGAAGATAGTTTTAAAAATTATCATAACTTCTTAGTTCAAAATTATGACATTCGGCGTCAAACTCATGATATTCTGGAGTTAAAAAGGTATCCTTATGTAGTTTTAACAATATTATGACATCCTAGGTTAAATTTATGATATGCTAGATCAATATTATGATATTCTGTAGATAAAATTCATCATAAATAAAATTTTTATCATTTTTATGATATCTTAGATTAATATTATGACATTCTAGATCAATATTATGGTATCCTGTAGGTAAAAATCCTCTTAAGTATATGTTTAGACAGTTTTATAATATTCTATATTAAAATTATAATATTTTATTTATAAATTATGATATTCTATGGGTTAAATACTTTTTGAAGATAGTTTTGATAATATTATTACATGTTAAATCAAAATTATTACATTCGATGTTAAAACTATGACATCCTATAGATATAGCATCTCCTAATAGTATTTTTGATAATATTATGATATGATAGATTAAAATTATGATATTCTAAGACTACACCATCTCATCTGATTATTTCACGTAATGCCCTCATGGTTGGATGTGACATCCCCAGTTTTTTCGCATTCGACAGTGTCGTGCTCTACAGCATTGTTGGGTATAAAATACCCCCCAGCCGAAGTTCGTGTCAGGAGTGACCCTCCAGGGATTCTACCGACGTCCGACCTTCGACGACGTCTTTCCGAGCCTCTCCGACGGTCGAGCCTCCGCAACCTTCCCAGGTTCTGCCGACGGATAAACTCCCACCAGTGTCGACCAGATTCTCCACGACGAACGGACTCCACCCAAGTTTCCACGATGGTCGACCACCTTCTAGACTTCATCCGGAGTCCTACGGGAGCCAGACTTCGTCCCCGAACTCCGACTGTAGGTAGACTTCATCCGGTCTCCTACGGGAGCCGGGCTTCTTCTCCGAACTCCGGCTGCAGGTAGACTTCATCCGGACTCCTACGGGAGCCGGACTTCATCCCCGAACTCCGGTTGCAGGTAGATTTCATCCAGACTCCTACGGGAGCCGAACTTCGTCCCCGAACTCCGGCTGCAGGTAGACTTCATCCGGACTCCTACGGGAGCCGGACTTCGTCTCCGAACTCCGACTGCAGGTAGACTTCATCCGGTCTCCTACGGGAGCCGGGCTTCTTCCTCGAACTCCGGCTGCAGGTAGACTTCATCCGGTCTCCTACGGGAGCCGGGCTTCTTCCCCGAACTCTGGCTGCAGGTAGACTTCATCCGGTCTCCTACAGGAGCCGGGCTTCTTCTCCGAACTCCGGCTACAGGTAGACTTCATCCGGTCTCCTACGGGAGCCGGGCTTCTTCCCCGAACTCCGGCTGTAGGTAGACTTCATCCAGACTCCTACGGGAGCCGGACTTCATCCCCAAACTCCGACTGCAGGTAGACTTCATCCGGACTCCTACGGGAGCCGGACTTCATCTCCGAACCCCGACTGCAAGCAGACTTCGTCCGAACTCCTACAAGGGCCGGACTCCAAGCTCCTGCTACAAGCGGTCTACTTTAAATTTCCACTACGAGCAGTCCGCACCGGATTCTCACGGTAAGCCTCCACCCGAGCTTCCATCGTGGATGAATTCCTGCCGGATTTCTATTGCAGGCAGGCTTCGGTCGAGCCCCCTCGACAAATGATCCCCATCCGGGCTTCTATGGAGATTGGACTCCGACCGAACTCCTGTAGCGGACAGATCCCAGATGAACTCCTACGACACGCAGACTCCAGCAACTGGATCCCTCCAGCGGATGAACCTCTCCAGCGCCATCTGACACCCACTGATCGGTCGACCCTCTGTCGAATTCTGCGTAAAACTGAACTTCGTCTGCGGAAAGCCTCTGACCGAGCTCTTACAGCAAATGGCCCTCGCCTGTAGTATTAACGCCCAAGGCACCCAATGGTAGAAGGCTCGCCAGCAACATCCGAACTCCTCTCAGATGGATAGCTATCTCTCTCCGCCAGATGCTTCAACCGAGCTTCGGCCGACAGGCCTGGACTCCCTGACAGGCCACAGTAATGGTCACAACTCTGCTCCACCTCCTGCGACGGATTCCGCATGGCTCCACCACTCCCCGCAACAGGCTCCATGCGGCAGGCCATAGTAATGGCCACGATTCTGCTCCACTTCCTGCGACGGATTCTGCGTGGCTCCACCACTCTCTGGCAAGTCACGACAACGGACACTGCTCCACTCTCCGCAACAGGTTCCACGTGGCAGCCCACAGTGATAGCCACGACTCCACTCCATCACTCTCCGTAACAAACTCCTGGCCCCGAACGGCCCACTACCAGGCAGTTACAGACGTCGCTATCAGTCTGTTGCACCCTCCGCCTATAAAAAGGGGATCCCAGATACGTTATTCTCTAAGCTCTAATTTCTATCTCAAAACTCTGCTAAAATTTTGTTCGAGCACTCCATTCTTGTTGAGGCAGAGAACTGACTTGAGCATCGGAGGGTCTTGCCGGAGCACCCCCAACTCTGGTTTAGACTTTCTTTGCAGGTCCCAACAGCGACCGCAACTCCCTCGACTCCAGCTTCTCCGATGCGGATGGATTTTTGCACCAACAGGATTGGCGCTAGAGGAAGGGCCTGTGTCTTCGCAGTACCCTTGTTCTTAAAGGAGCGCTCAACGGGACCACCTCCGGTCATCTTCTCCGACATCCTCTTCTCCTTCCTCCACTAGATCTTCGCCCGATGCCTGCCCACAAAGCATCCACTCGGCGATCCATGATCTCCGCGATCAAATCTCAGGCTCCGGCCTCACCTCCAATTTCCTAAGCTCCTCCTCCTCCTCCGGCAATGGCGATTGGCGCGGAGCAATTCGACCTACTGGTTCAGCAGGTCAGAGGCCTCACTGAAGCGGTGCAGGCCATACAGCAGCAGCAGCAGCCGCAGGCATCAGTGCGACTGGAGAGAACGTCGCCGGAACTCCAAAATCTGGTGGTAGGACGGGCCACTTGGGCTAGCACCCCGTCTTTCCCGGAAAGATGAATCCGAGGGTGGAGATCCCTCAGTCAGATCACGATTCTACTCCTGGAAGATCTCTACCTCCATTCTGCCAGAAGACCCTCGAGACCCGTAGTCAAGAAGATTTTCTAGATCAAAGGCTCCGGGAGATGAACCGACGGATCGAAGAACTCCGCCACGCTCCCCCCACTTATGGTGAGGATATTTGTACTGACCCTCCCTTCTCTCAAATGATCATGCAGGAATCGATCCTATCAAACTTCAAGCTCCCTCAATTTAAAAGCTACGACGGGACTTCGGACCCAGTTGACTACCTGGAGGCCTTCCGGACAATGATGCTACTCCATGGCACGCTAGACGCCATCCTGTGTCGAGCTTTTCCATCCACCTTGAAGGGAGCAGCGAGAAACTGGTACTCGACGCTGAAGCCGGGTACCATCTTTTCTTTTGATCAGATGAGCCACCAGTTTGCGGCTCATTTTGTTAGCAGCCGGCATCCCCGGAGGGGTTCGAAGTCCCTCATTAACATCAAGCAAAGGGAGGGGGAGTTCATTCGGGCTTACGTCAACCGTTTCAATGTCGCCGCATTGGAGGTCCGAAACTTGGACCAATCGGTTGCGATGGCCACCCTGAAAAGCGGCCTTCAGAAGAACGACTTTCTATTCTCCTTGGAAAAGAAGTACCCCAGGAATTTCACTGATTTGTTGGCTCGGGTCGAAGGATACGTCCGAGCAGAAGAAGCCTTCAAGATGAAGGATGAGGAGACCGTGAGAGAGCGGCAGGCGGGAGACTCGAGTAAGCCCGCAGTCGAAAAAGGGCCGAGAGAAGCTCGGCCACGTTCTCGAACTCCTTCCGGGCACAAGTGCACCCAGACTCCTCCCCGAGCACATAGGCAGAGAAGCCCGGAGCGTCGGGTTCGGTGGGGCTCTCCCCCAGGAGGATTCCGCAGCTATGCCCCCCTCAACGCATCGAAAACCCAAATACTGATGGAAGTCAGAGAGCAGCTCCCAAGGCCAGAAAAAATGCGCACACACCCCGGAAAGCGCAATCCTAACAAGTTCTGCCTCTACCATCGTGACCACGACCACGACACAGAGGAATGCATTCAATTCCGAGACGAGATCGAGGAGCTCATCAGATGAGGTCGGCTCGACAGGTTCATTCGACGCCGGCCTGAGGGTAGAGAAGATCGGTCAAGGGCCCTACCGCAACCTGAGCCACCGAGAAGGGAAGAGCAGCCCGGAGATCGGCCTCCAATTGGGATCATCAACTCCATCTCTGGAGGACCTTGATGGGGAGCAGACCTTCTACAGCCCTGAGATTTGAAAAACCTGTAAATGTATTACGAACGACTTCGCTTTAAATCAAGATTCCTTTCGGATTTACACATCTTTCTCTTTTGGCATGGACTTATAATGACAGGGGATAACTCCTTCAGACAACGAAAACAACGCCTAATATGGGTGAAATTGAAAGTCCGATTATTTTTAGATCGGACGGGGGGAGAGGCCCTACAGCACCCATATGCGCCCCCACAGCCATGTTAGGGACAGGAGGAGAACCTCGCCCTAACATGAGCAAGGTCGAAGGCCCGGTTATTTTTAGATCGGATGGGGGGAGAGGCCCTACAGCGCCCATATGCGCCCCCACAGCCATGTTAGGGACAGGAGGAGAACCTCGTCCTAACATGAGCAAGGTCGAAGGCCCGGTTATTTTTAGATCGGATGGGGGGAGAGGCCCTACAGCACCCATATGCGCCCCCACAGTCATGTTAGGGACAGGAGGAGAACCTCGTCCTAACATGAGCAAGGTCGAAGGCCCGGTTATTTTTAGACCGGATGGGGGGAGAGGCCCTACAGCACCCATATGCGCCCCCACAGCCATGTTAGGGACAGAAGGAGAACCTCGCCCTAACATGAGCAAGGTCGAAGGCCCGATTATTTTTAGATCGGATGGGGGGAGAGGCCCTACAATGCCCATATGCGCCCCCACAGCCTTGTTAGAGATAGGAGGAGAACCTCGCCCTAACATGAGCAAAGTCGAAGGCCGGGTTACTCTGAGATCGGATGGGGGGAGAGGCCCTGCAACGTCCATATGTGCCCCCACAGCCCTATTAGGAGCAGGGGAAGAACCTCGTCCTAATCTGAACTGAGATTGACTGCATCAGAAATAGGGGAAGAACGTCGTCCTGACACCAACCAAGATCCGGCCATTCGAGACCTGATAAGAAAGAAGAGAACCTTCTCGACGGCCCTCCTACGCTACCGCGACCCCATAAAAAACCAGGAGGAACCCTTGCTTAAAAGGAAGAGGGAGATGTGAAGGAAAAGTGGCGGACTACACCAGCAAAAAAATGAAGGCCAAACTATATCAAAGACACAAAGGACCTCGTTTTCGTGAAGTAGGAGAAAGAGAAAGAGAGATCTACGGTCACGAATGAAAAGGTGAATCAACACGGCAATGCCTAAGAACCTTCAAACAAGGTCGACGTCGAACAAATCAAAAAACTCAAGAAATTTGGTAATGACGATCTGATACAAAGATGAACAAGGAACCTTCGGACAACCTCGACACCGCACGGGATAAAAAATGAAAGAAGTCCGACGGACGACAATCCAACACGACGTGCGGGCAAGGTAACAAAGATCTTCCTTTCATTTCGTTAGCAAAGTGTGCGTTACAGAGCCCAAAAGGCTAAAAAAAAAAATAATAACAAACAAACGGCAAAAGAAGACACATAGAAGGACGAAAGGCAAAAAGAGTCCTAAGGGAGCCTGGCTTCCTCCGACTTCGAACTTCCGACTTCGACCCTCATCAGGGAGTGCCTTAAGCTCTCGACTTCTTCTTCCAATTCTTTCTCCCTCATTAGCATCTCCATATACCTCCGATGAAGCCGTTGGCTTTCGTTCTCCGCCTCTCGATGCCTCTTTCTCAAGACCTCAGATTCTGCCTCCGCGTCCTTGACTGCCTGCTGCTCGTATACCAGCTGGATCTTCAACTGCTGCAGTTCAGTTTCCCCTCCCCAAGAGCGATAGATAGCTCTTCTACGATTCTTCTCAGGGATTGGAGTTCGTCGAGATTCCGAACAGGAACAAACGGAGCTCCTTCAGATAACTGCCTTTGAAGGCGGGCAACCTCGTCGGTCGCCATCCTGAGCTTTCTCCTGTAGTCATCCACCTGCTTGCACCAGCCGGCCCGGTACGCGTTATAACTCGCCTCGGCATCCTGGAGATGTTGCTGAAGGTCGGAGAACTTCGACCATTCTCGGTCGCAGTCGGCCCGAGTCGAAAGCCAGGACGAGCTTCCTTCCAACTGGCTGATCCTCTCCTGTGCAGCCGACAGCTCCGCTCTGAGAGAGCTGATTTTGGAAGCTTGAGCCCAAGATCGTCGCTGGCGCACTTCTTATGTTCCTCGAGCTCCTTCTCGAAGTTTACTTTCCTCCGACTGTACTCCATGATCTCCTTCACGTGGAGATTCTGAAAGTAGGTGGCCTCCGCGGTGGCCTCAGAGTGGCTTTCCCTCAACCTGCGAAGTTCGCCCTCCATCTCCTTCGACTTTTTGTTAAATGACGACGAACTTTCTTCCTCAGATGTTGGATCGTGGACTTCAATGGAACTCCCTATGGCAAGGAAAGCGCTTCGGCAGGATACTGACATCGGGAGACAAAAGCGTCAAGACGCATCTCATTACAGAAAGAAAAGAAAAAAGAATGGAGAAGCCCTCCATAAGGAGAAATCCAATTTTATTGATTGAATGTCTCTTAAAGACAAAAGGAAAAAAAAAATTGTAGTAAAAAAAAATACAAAGTCAGAGGTCTCAGACCTCTGAAGCAGGAGTTGGGGAGCTCGGTGTTCTTGGAAGGGGGGCTGCAGTGGCAGCGGCAGTAGGAGAGGGCCCGGCTTCATCTTCAGACGCCTCGTTCAAGAAGCTGAGGTCGAGCTCGAGAAATTTCTTGAACATCTTCTCTTGGCAGAGCTCAAACCCTTTGATGAACGCGTCTTGGCCGAACTTGATGTTCAGGTCCCTCATCTCCGCAGAGGCCTTGAACTCCTCCACCGCTTGGACCCTGGCCTCCGAGACCAGAACCGAAATCTGCTCCATCAAATTGGCTACCTCGGCCTCCGCCTTCCTCACCATCTCCTCCAAAGCCTGCTTTTCTTTCTCAAGGGCCTCTCGGAGGTTGGCTACCCCAGCAGCCTTTTCCTTGAGGTGGGTGGCCTCGGCCCGGCGGCCCTCCTCCACCTGGATAGCATCCCTCCTCACCCGGTTCGTCACCTCAATGTTGGCAAGGAGCTGGTGCCCGATCTGCAAGGGCGGCCAGGAGGTCAGAATGAAAGTTGAGGAATTAATTAAACGAAGGAGCGAGGAGAAGGAGGAAAGTGAACCTGTTTACCTCGAGAAAGGATCCTAGAGAGTCCCAAACCCGCTGTTCGGGATCGGCGCGAACGATCCTCTGGACGACTTCGGGCAGGACGCAGCCGTTGACCAGTCGCTTTATCAGGTCCCTGTCATTAAAAGAATTCTCCACCGGCTCTTCTTCAGAACCGTAGGATTCTTCGATGGCGGCTCGGTGGCCGCTCACCCTGCGGGCCACCGTCTTCCTTCTCCTCTCCCTCTCAACCCCTGGCACCTCCTCGAAGCGGGCCCTCGAGGCAGGAACCTCAGCGGGAGAACTCCTTGAAGAGGCCCGAGGAGCCGGAGGCTCAGCGTCTGAAGGAACCTCGACCGCGAGAGCCGCTTGGGCAGGCATGGCCGAGCTCGTTTCCTCCGTTCTGGCCTTCTTTGCCGACCTGGAGGCCGGGTGCCTTTTCTTTTGTGAACCTTGAGGCCCCTAGCAAGCATCCGTGCTGCTTCGGCGTCCATTTCTAAAAAAAAAATGGAGAGAAAAAGAAGAGAGAGAAAAAGAGATCAGTAATGGAGTGAAAAAGGAAGAGGTGACGCGCAAAAAAAAAAAAGAAAAGAGAAAAGGGGAGAGAAGAAGAAGAGAAGGAGGAAAGAAGAAGAAAAGAAAGATGGATTACTAACAGGATCCAGGGGCTCAAGCCGATGTTGAACAAAAACTGCTCCTTCAGAAGATTGGGAAGGGAAGGAGTTGGATAACTAAGAAGCTTCCGGGCGGCCTGAAGGTCGTCCTCCCCAGGCTAGGAGCCCGACGGACGGAGGCCCTCAGGGAGCCCCAAGGGGCAGTCCCAACTTCAAGGTCGGACATTGAACGTAGAGGTACTTTCCCTTCCAATTATGGATTGAAGAGGGAGCACCTTTCAGCAACCCCTTCTTGCCGAACTGAGGAGAGAAGTACCACCAGTCCTTTGTCGAGGGGTGGCGTTTGAAGGTGTAAAAATATCTAAACAAAGAAAAAGATGGCTGAACTTCGACTACGTGGCAAAGGGAGAGGAACCCTATCAGAAACCTAAAGAAATTCGACGCGACTGAAGCTAAAGAAATGTCTAAAAAATGAAAAAGAACAACAACGAAGGGCGGAAGCGGAAGCCAGAGTCCAATACGGAAGGCCTCCTAGTACAGGCAGAAACGGTCAGGGGGGGTGCTAGCCCGGTCGGCGGGATCAGGAAGCTCCAGATTGTACTCTGGAGGAACTCCATATGGAATATTTATCAGTAAAAGTTCATCCGGAGTCAGAGAACACGGAATGGCGTCCGGCGCAAAAATCGGGCGAGGCCCAGCCCTAGATGTGGGTTCGTCTACAGTATGAGGGTTCTGGGGGACTGGGACGGACGAGCTCCTGAAACTGCTAGAGGCGAAGGTGTCAGAAGATATTTAAAACAAGAACCCTAAAAATCACAGAGGAATCAGGCGAAATAAGAGACGAAAGGTTTGCGGGGGACCAAACCAGAGGAATGCGGCAGAAGAAAAATGGAGAAGGGGCACCTAGATGGCAAGAAAAGGAACGAAAGTTTTGGGACTAACCTAAGTCGCTCCGAAGGATGCAGAGGTGCAAGGACAAAGATGACTCGAAGAACGTCTAGGGCCAAAGTAGACGCCAAGGAAGGTCAGAGCTCTCGGAGAGAAGGCAGACACCGACAAAACTTTCAGGCGGAATGAGACTCTTGGAGGCGGAAAGGCGGGTTTAAATAGACCCTGGGATCCGGCGCTATAATGATCGCGGATCTCCCCAGGCCGACCCATGCTCGCCACGTGTCCCACTCGCCACAGCAGGTGGCTAAAAGTGGCTGACAGCTGACAAAGCCATTACTGCACCGTACCTGGGACAACGCTCCAGCGGGAATTTTGAAAGGACTCTTTGGATCATCTCGATTTGAAAAGACTCCAGCACGCGCGCATTAAATTCTAGGATTTTCGAGGATGATCGTGCGCAGGATTCAAGGGGCAACTTCGGCTGTGAAAATTTTTTTGTACTTCATTCGAAACTCGAACTTGAAAGTAGGGAGACTGGTGTTGGGTATAAAATACCTTCCAGCCGAAGTTCGTGTCAGGAGTGACCCTCCAGGGATTCTACCGACATCCGACCTTCGGCGACATCTTTTCGAGCCTCTCCGACGGTCGAGCCTCCGCAACCTTCCCAAGTTCTGCCGATGGATAAACTCCCACCAGTGTCGACGAATTCTCCACGACGGACGGACTCCACCCAAGTTTTCACGATGGTCGACCACCTTCTAGACTTCATCCGGACTCCTACGGGAGCCAGACTTCGTCCCCGAACTTCAGCTGCAGGTAGACTTCATCCGATCTCCTATGGGAGCCGAGCTTCTTCCCGAACTCCGGCTGCAGGTAGACTTCATCCGGACTCCTACGGAGCCAGACTTCATCCCCAAACTCCGACTGCAGGTAGATTTCGTCCGGACTCCTACGGGAGCCAACTTCGTCTCTGAACTCCGACGCAGTAGACTTCATCCGTACTCCTACGGGAGCCAAACTTCATCCCCGAACTCCGACTGTCGGTAGACTTCATCCGGTCTCCTACGGGAGCCGGGTTCTTCCCCGAACTCTGGCTGCAGGTAGACTTCATCCGGTCTCCTACGGGAGCCGGGCTTCTTCTCCGAACTCCGCTGCAGGTAGACTTCATCCGGTCTCCTACGGGAGTCGGGCTTCTTCTCCAAACTCCGCCGCAGGTAGACTTCATCCGGTCTCCTATGGGAGCCGGATTCTTCCCGAACTCCGGCTGCAGGTAGACTTCATCCGGCACCTAAGGAGCTGGACTTCATCTCCGACTCCGACTGCAGGAAGACTTCATCCGGACTCCTACGGGAGCCGGACTTCATCCCCGACCCGACTGCAGGAGACTTCGTCCGAACTCCTACAAGAGCGGGACTCCGAGCTCCTGCTACAAGCGGTCTACTTTAAATTCCACTACGAGCGTCCGCACCGGATTCTCGCGGTAAGCCTCCACCCGAGCTTCCATCGTGGATG